>NC_056747.1:321843254-322143254 GCF_019279795.1 Protopterus annectens | reverse complement strand
TGTCCTCGACGAGGGAGACCATGGAAAGAGAATTAAACATCATTTATGAGATGTTTATTCATCGGGGTTACCCAGACAGTTTGATTAAACCTATACAGACCTTTGTCAAGAATGAATGGGGCAACAAGTATCCAGCTTTATTAGGAAAGCCCTTTACATCACAAAAGAAGAAGAGAGTAACAGCAGGATGCATTTGTGTTCTCACATACAGTCCATATGTCAATACCCTGAAGGAGATATTTTTGAAACATTGGAATCTGTTCAACATTTCAGAAGATGTTTGTAGTGCAGTAGGCAAAGCCCCTATTTTTGTTTACAAAACTTCACTCAACATCAAAAGGATGTTGGAAAGGACCAAGCCGAACCACAGAGAAGAGGTTCGGAATAGACATACCAGGAAATGTGGGACTTGCAAGCAGTGTAGATTCATCAACGAAGCTAAAGTTGTGAAATTGAAAAACATTACATGCAGCAGCTTGCACAGTAAGGGAGGCAATTGTAATACTTCCAGAATAGTCTATGTGGCTACGTGTGAGAGGTGTGATGCATATTATATAGGCAAAACTGAAAGGAGACTTAAGACAAGGATCTATGAACACACATATAGAATTAGGAAGCAAGATCCCAACAACGCACTTAGTAGACATATTTTGGACAAAGGTAGTGAGCATTCCTTTCTGTTCAGCATCATTGACCTTATAGACCAATCAGCCACAGGGGGTAACTGGAAATGTTATTTATCTCTTCTTGAAAGCAAATGGCAAATGTTATGTGATGCAACTACTAAACCTGGACTCAATGACCATATTAGCATCAAACCCTTTCTTATTTTTGATAGTTAACATTAACTGTTTTTAGTTTTAGTTTTAGTTACATTCAGCATATATGGGAGTTATGAATTTATAATAAGTTTCAACACTTGAAAAAATTTTTGCATTTTATATGCAGTATTAATGTTTCAGTATGTACATTCTGCAATCAGTATTTGTAAAAATTTTTAAAAATTTTTAATATTTAAGTAAGCTTAACATGCTACATGTAATTCTTATGAAATTTGGAAATGTTTTCAATAGTTTTTAATAGGTTTATTATATTATTTTTATATGCACTTTCATGCAAGCTTTTTTAACTTGTATGCATTTGTTTATGGTGTAATATAGTGTAATACAGGTTTACAACCTTTAGTCACAACAAGAAACGCAACTAAATGCATTTGATGCATGGATAATGTTTTGATTAAATGATTAATCAATTAATTTTGGCGCCCAACTAGGTATATAAGGGCGAGTTGTTAGAGCTTCTTGGTTCTGATGAAATTTGCTGTTTGGCAGATGAAAGCGCTCAACCCTGTATATATCCATTTGTGTGGAGAGTTTTAGCTCCTTGTGTGGAGTTGTTATCGCAATAAAGCTGTTGGAGTTTATTTGGAGTTGTGCTTATCTTCTAGTATCCAGCCATTCCGTGGTTTTTACAGTATTTGTAGGAATGTGTTAGGCCCATTCCTAAACATTAAAGTGCATACAGAAATTATCGAGTGTTGGCAAGCAAATCAGGAAACTTAAAGTCTGTTACAAATCAGATTCACATATTTTCTCACATTTGAGTCCAAAAGGACAACAGGAAAATGCATTTATATATTGTTAGTAGAAATGCCAACTGCTTCTCAAAAGGAGCTGTTATGTTAGTGTATTATTTCATGAAGGTAATTGGGTTTTGTAATATACTTTAGCACTTAAAGTTGTTTTGTGTATTATTTATAAATGTTTTAAAACCATGCATGTTATGTTACTATAGCTGTTTTCTCTAACTATTACATTATATAATATTTATCATATTCACTTTGCATTTTATAAATTCAAAGTCATTACGGATAGGGCCAGTCTTAGCAATTTCAGGGCCTGATATGGACCATTTTTGGTGGGTCCTTCAGCTGCTCCCCCCTTCTTACCAACCCAACTCTCCCTCCATGCTGACTTCCTGGATTTAACAGTATTTCAGATTAGGTATCGGGAATATATATATACTATTACTCTATATTAAAAATAAAACAGTAAACAAGAAACATCTTTAATAAATTATCACTTATTTCATAGGCAATCTTATATTTATATAAATGAAAACAAACCATACTGACATGTTGAGATAATTACAGTTGCAAACGTTATATATCATTTATAATCTATCTAATCATTGTCATTGAAACATTACATAGCTCATTCAAGTCCTGCCTTCTTTTATACCTCGTTCCTCCTCTGCATGTATTGTTCCCACAATTCCCATTTTTTTCCTATGTAATCTGCTCCTACCCTTTTCTAAAGATCCAATTTCATTTATTTTCTCTCTGTCACTATATTCACTACTTCTAGTAAAGTTGGTTTAGACTTTGATTTCCATTTTCTAGTAATTGCTTTTTTGGCAGCCACCATAATTAGACTCAGCAAGGCCTTACTATGACTAAGCAGTTCCATTTCTGTATCATAGCTCAAAAAAAGTATTTCCTTACTTACACCAATTTGTTCACTCAGCATCTCTGACAGGGAATCTTTAATGTTTGTCAACTCATTAAACTCCCAGAAAATATGTTCACAGTTACCGCTTTCTTCCCCATCACACCTTCAACATTTCCTGTCTACCTGAAGAAAAATTCTTTGGAGTCTACTTGGGGTATAAAAATACCTATGTAAACACTTCCAACTTCTTCTTCTTCTTTTGGCTGCTCCCGTTAGGGGTCACCACAGCAGATCAACTGTTTCCATTTCTTCCTGTCCTCTGCATCTTGCTCTGTCACACCAACCACCTGCATGTCCTCTCTCACCACATCCATAAACCTTATCTTAGGCCTTCCTCTTTTCCTGTTACCTGGCAGCTTCATCCTTAGCATCTTTTTCCCAATATACTCTGCATCCCTCCTCAGCACATGTCCAAACCAACGTAATCTTGCCTCTCTGGCTTTGTCTCCAAACCTTCTAACCTGGGATGACCTTCTAATATACTCATTCCTAATCCTGTCCATCCTCATCACACCCAGTGCAAATCTTAACATCTTCAACTCTGCCACGTCAAGCTCTGACTCCTGCCTTTTTGTCAATGCCACTGTCTCCAACCCAAATAACATAGCTGGTCTCACTACCCTCTTGTAGACCTTCCCTTTCACTTGTACTGGTACTCGTCTGTCACAAATCACTCCTGACACTCTTCTCCACCCACTCCATCCTGCCTGTACTCTCTTCTTCACCTCTCTTCCACACTCACCAGTACTCTGAACTATTGATCCCAAGTACTTAAACCCTTCCACCTTCGCCACCTCTGCTCCCTGCATCCTCACCATTCCACTATCCTCCCTCTCATTCACACACATATATTCTGTCTTAGTCCTGCTGACCTTCATTCCTCTTCTCTCTAGTGCATATCTCCACCTCTCCAGGGTCTCCTCCACCTGTTCCCTACTCTCACTACAGATCACAATGTCATCTGCAAACATCATAGTCCATGGGGACTCCTGTCTGATCTCGTCTGTCAACCTGTCCATCACCATTGCAAATAAGAAAGGGCTCAGAGCTGATCCTTGATGTAATCCCACCTCCACCTTAAATGCATCCGTCACTCCTACTGCAGACCACACTGCTGTCACACTACCCTCGTACATATCCTGTACCACTCTTACATACTTCTCTGACACTCCCAACTTCCTCATACAATACCACAACTCCTCTCTAGGCACCCTGTAATATGCTTTCTCTAAATCCACAAAGACACAATGCATCTCCTTCTGACGTTCTCTGTACTTCTCCATCAACACTCTCAGAGCAAACATCGCATCTGTAGTGCTCTTTCCTGGCATGAAACCATACTGCTGATCACTAATCATCACCTCCCTTCTTAACCTAGCTTTCACTACTCTTTCCCATAAGTTCATGCTGTGACTGATCAGTTTAATCCCTCTGTAGTTACTACAGCTCTGCACATCATCCTTATTCTTAAAAATCGGTACCAAAATACTTTTTCTCCATTCTTCAGGCATCCTCTCACTTTCCAAGATTTCATTAAACAATCTAGTTAAAAACTCCACTACCATTTCACCTAAACACCTCCATGCTTCCACAGGTATGTCATCTGGACCAACAGCCTTTCCGTTCTTCATCCTCTTCATAGCTACCCTTACTTCCTCCTTGCTAATCCACTGCACTTCATGATTTACTATCTGCACATCATCCAACCTTCTTTCCCTCTCATTCTCTTCATTCATCAACCCCTGAAAGTATTCTTTCTATCTGCTCAGCACACTCTCCTCACTTGTGAGTACATTTCCCTCATTATCCTTTATCACCCTTACCTGCTGCACATCTTTACTAGCTCGGTCCCTCTGTCTAACCAATCGGTACAGGTCCTTTTCTCCCTCCTTAGTGTCCAACCTTTTATACAACTCTTCATATGCCTTATCATTAGCCTTCGCCACTTCTCTCTTTGCCAGGCACCTCATCTCCTTATACTCTTGTCTACTTTTTTCATTTCTTTGACAATCCCACTTCTTCTTCGCCAACCTCTTTCTCTGTATACTCTCCTGTACTTCTTCATTCCACCACCAGGTCTCCTTGTCCTCCTTCCTCTTTCCAGATGTCACACCAAGCACCTTTCTAGCCATCTCTCTCACTAGCTCAGCTATTTGGTAACTCTTCACTGCCACCCAGTGCCTGTCTTAACTCTTCCCTGAACATCACCTCACAATTACCCTTTTTCAATTTCCACCATTTGATCCTTGGTGCTGCCCTCACACTCATCCTCCTCTTCTTGATCACCAATGTCATCCTACAAACCACCATCCTATGCTGCCTAACTACACTTTCCCCTGCCACCACTTTACAGTCTCCAATCTCATTCAGACTGGCCCTTCTACATAAGATATAATCCACCTGTGTGCATCTTCCTCCACTCTTGTATGTCACCCTATGCTCCTCCCTCTTGTTAAAATACGTATTCATCACAGCCATGTCCATCCTTTTCGCAAAATCCACTACCATCTAACCTTCTGCATTCCTTTGCTTAACACCATACCTACCCATCACTTCCTAATCCACTACCATCTAACCTTCTGCATTCCTTTGCTTAACACCATACCTACCCATCACTTCCTCATCCCCTCTGTTCCCTTCACCAACATACCCATTGAAATCTGCTCCAATCACCAGTCTCTCACCCTTGGGTACAGTCATCACCACTTCATCCAACTCACTCCAAAATTTTTCTTTCTCATCTATTGCACACCCAACTTGTTGAGCATATGCATTAACAACATTCATCATTGCAACATCAATTTCCAGCTTCATAAACATCACTCTATCCGAAGCTCTTTTCACCTCCAAAACACTCTTAGCATACTGTTCCTTCAGGATAATGCCTACGCCATTTCTCCTCCCATCCACACCATGATAAAACAATTTGAAACTGCCTCCGATACACCTAGCCGTGCTCCCCTTCCATCTGGTGTCTTGCACACACAATATACCAACCTTCCTTCGGTCCATCATATCAGCTAGCTCTCTCCCTATACCAGTCATACTGCCAACATTCAAAGTTCTGACCCTCACTAGCACAGTCCTAGCCTTTACCTGCCTTCGGGCATGCCTTCCCCATCTTCTCCTCCTTTGGCCAACAGTAGCCCAATTTCCACGAGCACCCTGTTGGCCAACAGTACTGGTGGCAGTTGTTGTTAACCCGGGCCTCGACCGATCCGGTATGTATTTCTGTACTGTTGTCTGCATGTATGATTTGGCAAAATTTTATGCCGGATGCCCTTCCTGACGCAACCCTCCCCATTTATCCGGGCTTGGGACCGGCACAAAGAAATGCACTGGCTTGTGCATCCCCAGTGTAAACACTTCCAACTAAAGATCTTAAATCTTCTAGACTAGAGTTTGTTGCATATTTGGGAGACATACATATATTCCCCATTGTTTCTTTGTGAATTGCTTATCCAATTTCTGTTCCCAATCCTTTCTAACCTCCTCCGATTGATTCTTATAGTTACCATGCAATATTTTATATGCTGTAACAATTATTTATTTCTCAACAGCAGCTTCTGTTCTAGATTCTACTAAAAACTTTACCAGTGCTGGTCTTTTGTTTAAGACCCCCCCCCCCCATTTCTTTATCTTTGCCTATACTCTAATATCAATCCTTGATAGGGAAGGCAATCTCTAACCTGCAGGCCAAATAAATGATTGAGGTCTTCCCAGTCTATTACCTTTCCCTCTCTAGTTATTTACTCTCAGGACATTGGTTCCTTTGCCAGTTTTCTCCAATAAATTCCAGCCCCTCTTGTCTATTGTCTGTATCCCTAATTGCAGTAATCCCTTTTGGTAGAATCTCCTTCCTCCATTCCCGTGTTGGTTTAGTTCTTAGGATACTTTCTGCTACTTTATGAATATAATATTTTGTATGATTATTGCTGTTCTCCTTAAAGGTCTGCATCAAAAATTCTAGTCTCTCTCTGTTTTTTGAGCTTCCCCCTGTTTCATCATCATCCCTATCCACTTTGGATTATAGCTTTCTTCTTGTGCTATGTACAAGAGCCTTAACCATGTTGCTGTGAAACACCCCTTCAAATAGAGTAATCCCAAAGCATCTTGTTCTATTAGGAGAATCAGCTTATCCCATTTGACTCATGCTGTCTTCCTCTCCCAGATAAAATCCTTCAGCTCTTTATTAAGTGCTATCCACAACTTCTCCTCTGGTTAATGAAAGTATGCCTGACCTGTGCCGAAGACTAAAAGGACTAAAACATTTTAACTACTTGTATCTTACTATTGATATCCATATAAAAGAGGTTCAATTTTCCCAGTTTTTGTACTAACTTTTGTTTAGTCTCTTCCCACATATCCTTTGCTGCCACATCAGAATCATTTTTAATCCATACTCCCAAATATTTAATTTTATCATGTCCCCATAAAAATGAATATTGCAACTGTCTCAAAATGCTCCACAGCACTGTAATGTCCCTTTCTGGTTTTGTCAGGTATAAAATAATATCTGCAAGTACAGCCAGTTTTTTTTGACTACCATACCAATTATGGCTTTGAATTTCTGAGTCTCTTATTTTCTTTACCAATGGTCCTAAATATAAAGCAAATAACAACACCAATGCCTGGTTCATCTGCTCAAGCAGAAAATATCAGGGAGGACCCCACCCACTTTAATTTTCACTTCCAATCCCTCATATATGCTCCTAATCAACATTATAATTTTATCAGGTAATGCAAATGCTTCCATTGCCCTACTCATAAAGTCCCAGCTTAATCTGTCAAATGCTTTCTCTGCATCAAGACCCACCAACAAAAGTGGTATTTTCTTACATTCTGCTTCCCTGTACACCATCAATGTTCTGTCAGTGTTGTCAAATGTTTGCCTCCCCTCCACATAACCACACTGATCCATATCTATCAATTTTTGGTATCACTTTTGCGATTATTTTAGCTATTATAGACAAACACTTTATAAGCACGGTTTAGTATTGAAATGGGTCTGTATGAAGCTGGATCTGATGGATCTTTACCCACTTTAGGCATTACAGCTACTACCACTTTCTTCCAGGATGTTAGTTATTCTCTTCCTCTTACACTGTTAAACAAAACCTTCAAGATCTTTAGCAGTGTTTTTTTTTTTTTTACTCTCAGCTTCGAAACATCCACAGGAATTCCATCTATTCCTGGGGACTTTCCTGTAGATTGGTTATACATCATCATTTTTATCTCATCTCTTCCTATCCTGATAGTAATTGAGCCTCATCTACCTCTAGCCTGGGCATATTTAATTCTTCCATAAACATTTCCATTTGTACCTTTTCTTCATTTCCATATTTCTCTGCTTTATACAGACTTTCATAAAATTTCCAAAATATTTCTAATACCTCTACAGGATCTCGTTACCTTCCTTGTTATAGGCTCCCTAAGCTTGGCAACAGCCTTTTCTACTTTCTGTTGCCTGAGTCATTCTGCTAAAAGATTTTGTGCTCTAGAGTTATTATCAAAAACAAGAAGTTATGTACTCAGCATAACGTTCGATGTATGTAGTCCATCTCGCCTCACATTCTTACCCGTGGGTTCGGAGCCAAATGTCGCCTCCGACTCGGCCATACTTTAGCTTGAAGTCTTTCAATTGGCTGGGCTAAGATGGTATCCCATGCTGCACTGCTCTCTATCCCCAGATCTAGTTTGCTGCGAGCACCAACACTCACTCTCCATACATACCACCTAAGGAAGGAAGAACAAACCAAGAATGAAGGGAATTCTGAAACCAGGACTAACCTCTAGATCCTCCAGGATAGGGGAAGGTGGGGGGGATAAGTAAGAATGTGAGGAGAGATGGACTACATACATCGAACGTTATGGTGAGTACATAACTTCTTGATGTTATATAGTCCAATCTTGCCTACATTCTTACCCGTGGGACAGCGTCCCCAGCACCTAA
This sequence comes from Protopterus annectens, assembly GCF_019279795.1. Lineage (NCBI taxonomy): Eukaryota > Metazoa > Chordata > Ceratodontiformes > Protopteridae > Protopterus > Protopterus annectens. Next base: position 322,134,791 of record NC_056747.1, on the reverse strand, counting down.
ATCCTGGGATGCTCAGTGGAATATATTCCTGAGCACTGTGGAACTAAAGGAAGACCTGCCTCTAGATACCACATCTAACTTGTAATGAGTAACAAAGGTGTAAGGAGATGCCCAAGTAGCCGCAGCACAAATATCATCCATAGAAAATCTGGCCTGAAAAACTGTAGACGTAACTACAGACCGGGTAGAATGAGCCTTCACTCGGAATGGTAAATCTCTTCCCCCCGAAGTATAAATGAAAGAAATACAACTGGAAATCCACCTAGACAACATGACTTTGGAAACAGGAGACCCAATTCTGTTTTCCAAAAATGAAACAAACAACTGATCAGATTTTCTGAGGTCCTTCATTCTGTGCAAATAAAATCGTAATTGTCTGTGCACATCCAACTAATGAAATTTGAATTCTGCCTTGTTCGAGAACTGAGGAAAAAACACTGGTAATTCAATGGATTGGTTAATGTTACTAACTGACGCTACTTTGGGAAGAAAGGAAGGATTCGGTCTGAGAGAAACCCTGTCCTTATGAAAAATCAAATAAGGTGGTTTAATTCATAAGGCTTGAAGCTCCGAAACACGTCTGGCTGACATGATGGCTACCAAAAAGATAGTCTTCCAAGTTAAGAATTTTAAATCACAAGTGGCTGCAGGCTCAAAGGGGGGTGAAGTAAGACCCTGTAGAACAAAATTTAAGTCCCAAGGCATAACAGGTTCAGAGACAGGAGGACAAAGCAACATAGTGCCTTTCAGGAAAGCCTTACAAAGTCTATGTGCCATTAGACTAGGTTTGTCTGCGACGTGAAAGGTAGAAATCACCGCCAACTGGACTTTAATGGTTGCGGCAGTTGATCTGTGGTTGAAAAGCATAGAGAGGAACTCCAATACTGACAAGATTGGAGCTGTGTAAGGGTCAATCTGTTTGGCTTGTGCCCAGATGGAAAATCTCTTCCATTTGCTGTAATAAATCTTCCTGGTCAAAGGCTTTTGAGAGGAAGATAGAATATGAACCACATCCAGTGAAAAATGGTGAAGCCTAACTAATGACGGAAATGGAATAGCCAAGCTGTCAACCGGAGGGTCCAAAGAGAGGGATGGAGCTGCCCTGACATATGAGTCAGTAAGTCTGGTTGTGGGTCCAGAATCCAAGGAGCGTCCATGAGATAGGGATGGAGAAAGGGGAACCAAATTTGACGAGGCCAGTGTGGAGCAATCAGAATCATTTTGCTTCCCAAGGATTGAAGCAAGGGAACCGGAGGGAAGGCATATAGTAGACCGGAGGGCCAATCGTGGACTAGAGCGTCCCTATGTGACTCCCCCTGAGGGGGGATAAGGGTGAAGTAGCTGCTGCATTTGGCATTGAAGGGTCTGGCAAAAAGGTCGCAGCAAGGCTGACCCCACCTGCCGAAAATCTGCTCCGCAACTTGACAGTTCAGGGACCACTCGTGAGGCATCAGAATAGCTCTGCTTAGCCTGTCTGCGATCACATTGGACTTCCCCGGAATCTTTGTTGCTACCAGAAAACGTTGGGAAGACACTGCCCACTGCCACACTCGCATGGCCTCTCTTCAAAGGGGATACGACTTGGTTCCTCCCTGTTTGTTTAGATACCATATCACCGACATATTGTCTGAGTGGATTGCAATAGTCCCTAGAGGAAGAAAGCTCTGAAGTGCTTGCAACGCTAGTAGCACTCTCTCATCTCCAGGAAATTGATATGCAGATGCATCTCGTGCTCTTGCCATGTGCCTTGGACTGTCCTGCCTAGATAATGCCCTCCCCACCCCATCTGGGAGGCATCCGTGGTCACCATGGCAACCGGAGGTGAAGGAACAAAGGGTTTTCCCGCATTGAGGTTGTCTGTGTGAAGCCATCAACTGAGATCCTGTCTGCACCTGTCTGTGAGCAAAATAGGGTGAGAAAGTGGAAGACGTTGAAGAGACCACTGGGTGAAGAGTAGACACTGAATGAGCCTCATATGTAACCTTGCCAGGGGAACTAACATAATCGTAGCAGCCATCGTCCCCAACAATTGGAGGACCAATCTTGCCTTTACTCTCCTCAGAGGGAGCAAGGCTTAAATCTGTTGTTGTTGGATTTGATTTGATGATTTTAAACTAATTAAAGTAATTTCATTGGTTGTTTTTAATGAATAAAGGTTTATAAATGTATTGAAGGGAGGGAGAAAGTTATCTGATGAAGTCCAGGGTGGACGAAAACGTATGTTATGAAAGAGCGTTAATGTTATGAAGGAGCGTTTTTTGGTGGATTATAATAAAGTAGTTTTTATTCAACCACGAGTTTTTTCCTTTCGTAGGCACTTTGAACTTGTTATTGGTGACTTTTAAGTGCCTTTACAACACTTTTTGGTGATTAAATCTGTTGTTGTAAAACTCTGATTCTTTCCTGTGGTAAAAACGCCCACATGAGCACGGTGTCTAATTTGACGCCTATAAAGGTGACACGCTGCGAGGGCAACAAGGCAGATTTTTCCCAGTTCAAGGTGACGCCCAACTGTTGACATAGGTTGATAGTGGTGCCTCTGGTCTGAAGTAGCAGATGCCTGGTGGTGGCAGTAAGGAGCCAGTCATCCAGGTATGGAAACATTTGGAATCCCTGACATCTCAAGTGAGCAGTCACCACTGCCATGCATTTGGTAAACACCCTAGGGGCTGTGGTGAAACCAAAGGGCAGGGCTCGAAACTGAAAGTGACTGGCTCCCAGCCGGATGTGTAGGTGACTTCTGGATGCCCTGTCCATCTTTATCTGGTAGTAAGCATCCTTGAGGTCGATGGAGCACATCCACACTTTTCCCAACAATGGGAGAATAGATTGTAACGTGACCATTCGGAACTTGGACTTTTTCACATGGGTATTCAATCGACTGAGATCCAAAATGGGTCTCAGGTCCCGTGTCCTTTTCGGCACCAAAATGAATCTGGAGTAAGTCCCTAATCCGATCTAGTCTGAGGGGATATGTTGGATGGCTCCTTTTTCTAGCAGCTTTGAAACCTCTGAAGCTGCGGAATCCCTTTGACTGGGTGGAACATCCAGGATTTTCTTGATTGGAGGGGCAGTTGACGAGAAGGGAATGATATAGCCTGCGGAAATTATTCATAGAACCCATTGGTCCTGGGTGATACCTTACCAGGCCTCCGGGTATTGTGAGATGCGACCCCTGACTGGCTCCAGAAACGCACAGTCTGGCCTCCCATCAGGAGCGGTGGTAGGGAGAACCACAAAAGGAATCACGGTCTCCCGAGTTACGAGGGCCTCCTCTGCCCCTAGGGCGGCATATACCTGAATAACCACCCCCTCCCCTGCCTCTGGAGGGGGACTCACCTTGTGCATCGGGAAAAAACCTCTGATTTCTTGAACCACATCTTCCCATTCCTCTGGGCCTTGGGATAAGGCCTAGAGGGAAGGGAAAAAACGGACTCCTATGGCAGATAGAGTTTTTCCCTCTTGCTCGCACCTAGTGAGAGTGTCTTTCACCTTGGTTCCGAACAAAGTGGAACCATCAAACAGGGCATTGGTGAATGTAGACTTGAAGGCCTCCACGAAATGACAAAGGTGCATCCAGGCATGTCTCCTAAGAGTGACTCCTGAACTTGCTGCCCTACTCCCTCCCTCGGCTGCGTGAGAGATCAGCCTCATGGAGGAGTTTGCAATAGAATTGAGGGTAGACATCTGAGTGCTGACTTTCTAAGCCTCCGCCTCAGAAACGTTTCCCCTTAGAGTATCTCCAAGCTCCTTTAGGAGATCTCTCTGGAGCCGTGTAAAGTGTGACAAGTAATTCAGTGACCGCAAAGTAAAGGCTGCTCTGAGAGACTAGGAGCCGAAGCAGGTTCCATAGAAACAGACACTTCCTGCGGCCCTGAGGACAATGGAGCCGAGGATGTCATTGAAGATTTAGCTGTTTTCTCCGGCGGCTCCGAGCATACTGATGGAGCCGGGGTCCACTTTTTAGCCTTAGAAGATTTAGCTTTAGATGGAGAAGACTTAAAGCTAGAAGCACTCTCCAAACCCTCCTCGAAGGAGGGTTTCAGAAGTCCCTTCAAAATCAATTTGTTCTTCCTTTCCTGAAGAACATGCGGGCTAAAAGCATGACAAAAAGTGCACGATTCCTGGAGGTGAATCGCTCCCAGACAGTACACACAAACAGAGTGTCCATCAGTGATAGACATGTTATAACTGCACTTCGTGCACTTCTTAAAGCCCAAGGGCTTATGCTTCTTAGTATCTTTAGACATAGTCACTACAAAAACTGAGTCACTAACCCAACAACCAGACCAACGGTCAATTAGCCACAAGTGCGGGAACAGAACAAACAGACAGTACACCACAAAGACTCTAACTTAAACGGTCCTAGAACACAAGGCCAAGAGGGAGGACTAGTTCCTCTAAATTAAACGGTCTTAGCCCAAGGGAAGGTAAGTTAGCACACAAAGGTAAGCGAGGGGACAGACTAGGTCCTCTAACTGAAATGGGCCTAGCCCATTGTAAACAGCTAGTGGGATACCACAAGAAGCGCGCTAAGACAAGAAAAAACAACTTTTCCACAAACACACTAAAAGATAACACACAAACAGCTATGAAAATAGCTTTTTTTGCAAAAACTTCTCTGCTATAAAGATGAAAAGAATACTTTGCCACAGCCAAGAGCGAGACCACATCTGAGCTACACGAGCGGCAAATGAGATCTGGGGATAGAGAGCAGTGCAGCATAGGATACCATCTTAGCCCAGCCAATTGAAAGACTTCAAGCTAAAGTATGGCCAAGTCGGAGCCGACATTCGGCTCCGAACCCATGGGTAAGAATGTAGGCGAGACTGGACTACATAACATCAGTTGTTTAACAGCAATCTTTCTAAACTCATGCATATTATCAAGGTAATCCATAATTATCTGTTTAGCATTCTGCAGTAGCATCCATAATTACTTCACCATCTCACACACAACAACCTACTCACCCCCACCCAACATGGCTTTCACCCCTCACACAACACAAGCACTCTACAGAGATCCATCGACTTGGGTAATATTACTAGACCTGTTGAATGCTTTCAGTACAGTATCATGCAAAAAACTTCTACAATACCTTTCTAATATTGGCTGCACCCCACCCACCAATGATTTAATAGCTACCTCACTAACAGGTAATAATGCATAAAATGGCAAAATACCCTATCATAATACCTAACCAACCAAGCTGGAGTACCACAAGGGTCCATACTTGGACCTTTACTCTTAACATATTTGCCAACAACCTTCACTGCTTCTCCTCTTAGCTCTATTATCCAATATGCAGAGGATACTACCATCATCTCCTCCTCAAATAACCTCCAACACCTCCAACAAATAACCCAAGATACCTTCACCGCAATCAAAGTTTGGTTAACTAAATCAAAATGACTTCTTAATGCCAAAAAACAAAGCTTCTACTCTTTGCAGCAAAACTCCTCTCACTCGACTCTCACTTTCATATTTTCTCCCAAAGCAACACAGAAATTGAAATCATATCCCATGCTAAACTATTAGGAATTACCATTGACTATAAACTTACATTTGAACACCATATTGGTAATGCCATTAAAAAATCCCACTGCAAATTAGGAGCCCTGTATAGACAAACATTTCATGGACAGCACCACCAAAAAAAGCTCTCGCCAACACTTACTTGCTTCCCTCTCTATTATATGGTGCCCCCACTTTTACTAACCTCCATTCATCTCTACAAAATAAGCTCCAGTCCTCCTACCATACAATTGCCAAATTTGTCACAGGCAGCTCATACAGCTGACATCACTGCCAAGCCTTAAATGAATTAAACTGGCTGCAATTTCCACAGCACCTTAACCTCATTCAACTGTCCATACCACATAAAATTGTCTACAATCCAAACAAATGCCCATGCCCTTAAGAACATCATAATACCCTATAACCCCACCAGAACCATTTGCTCTGAAAATAAACAATTCATAACTGTTCGTGTACCAAACAAAAGAGCCAGACACTGCCTTTACTCATACACTGTTGCTAAACTATGGAACTCACTTCCATCCAGCATAAACACCATTAGTTGCTTCAACAAATTTAAACTCACCCTAAAGAACTACCTACTAAATACTAAAATCTGCCCTGCATCTATCCAAATATATAAACATCCTACTCTCCTTGAGCCTTCCACTAGCTTACCCCAATCATTACCCATCAAAACCAGTCGGAAACTCTTTTTAATCTACAAGTTATTTTAAACAACTCTGTTCTTACTAGAAATCTCACTTATCTTAACTATCATTCTAACCCCTCACCCCTTTAAAGCTATCCCACTAGTGATTTTTCTTTCCCTTTATTAATTATTTCAACCTAACACTACCCCTCTAGTGATCTTTTCCTTTCTTAACTTTCAACCTATTTCAACATTTACAAAATAAGTGTGTGTGTGTGTGTGTGTGTGTGTGTCTATTTTACTTCACCGAAATCCTATTTCACTGAAGCCAATTTCACTGAGACCAAATCACCTAAAGTTCATTTCACTGAATCTCATTTCACTGAATTGTAAGCTATAGACTTGATGTGGCAGTGTGTAGAATACTGTGAGTCAAGTAAAGGGTATATGCCCTCATCCCCACTGTAGTGCGACCTGGAGTTAGTATGTATAGTTAGGGGGGTGTGGGGGGAGTAGTCCCGACTTAGTTTTGTTTTATGTTGTCTGGTTTCTGTTAACAGGATAAATAAGTAGTTTTTAAGTTGTGGAAGGAGGTAGGCTTTACTTTTGTGAGTTTGTTTGTCTTTGGTTTGCTATTTAGTCTTGTGAAATGTAGCTTTGTAAGCTTTCAGTGAAATGAAGTTTAGGTGATTTGGTCTCAGTGAAATGGGTTTCAGTGAATTGGGATTTTGGTGAAGTGAAGTAGACCCATATATTTATAGTAAATTACTGTTTTTCTCCCTGATATTGTAACTTCCCACAATTTACTAGTCGGTTTCTCATTTTGTTATATTGTAACGTATTGTACTGTACTTTCTGTAAATTCTTATAAAATACTGTGCAATCATAATGTGTTTGTGGAGCTTTTCTCCCAAGGCCTCCGCTGAAAATGGGCTCCTGTCCCAGTCGACTTTCCCTGTCAACAAATGTCAATAAATAAATAAATACTTTAACATTTGTCCGTCCCTCTAAATAATTCTTCTTACTTCTTAACTATATCTCACTTTCTTTTATTTTCACCCTATTTTAAAACCCCACTTTAATTTTATCCCAGTCCCTAGCTATATTTTCAGAAGAAAATTCTATCTTCTCTAATGACTCCTGAATATTTTCCACTACCCATTCCTTAAATTCCACTCTTTTCAACAGATAGGCGGGAAATGCCAGGGTCTCATTTTTTTCTCATTACTCTGTGTTTTTATTTTAGTTATTACTGGTGCATGATCTGAAATAGTTATTGAGTGTAAATTCTGTGTAGCCTTGCACAGTTTCTGTATCTTGGGGAATAATATGTAAATTCACTCCGAACTCCTAGTAATGAATTCAATCTTCCGTGCCAAATATTTTCATAAATTTCTTCAAAAATCTACCCTCCTTTGTTATATTTTCCCTTCTGAGCCCCTAGATATCTTTAGTGTTACAAAATCAAATTCCAGTCTCCACCTAGAAGTAATATTCCTTGTTGAAAGCTGATTATTTTTCCCAGAATTTTCTTAAGCTCCATTATAGCAGTTCTTGATGGAATATAAATACATGCCAGTATAATTATCCTTCCTTGCAGTAGCCCCTTAGTACTACAAATCTACCGTTATTATTGTCACAAGGTAGTAGTAAGGATTACATGCACGGATAATTTAGAGTAGTCATTAAGTATCATGTTAACAGGTGAAAGCGAATGAGTGCATCTTAAGGAAATCCACATGGATGTAGGGAGAACATGGCAAATCCACACAGTGTTCAGTTGTTCTCTAATACACTTCCTTCCAAACCTCTTCCCAGTCTAGTTCAATGATAATCTAGTTTTAAGTTTCTGCTTTCTTCCCCTATTTTGCATGTGATTTTGAAAGTGTGATGCCCTAGCTGTCACTGTTTTCCACCTTTCAGCCAAGTGAATCCCTTTTCTGTCTACCACTGAGTTCACATAACTCACGTTTAATTTATATATTTTTAAGAAATTCATGTTTCACTTCTCTCTTAATTATTTTACTCCTGTCTCTGACTGCAGCAACCATTTCTCTGCCATACTGTTGCGTTGGTAACATTCTGTCACACACCTCATCAGAAGTTAGTGCACATCATAGTATCTGTTATTTTTAATGTTTACTAATGTTCATTTTCACATTATCTGAGACTGACTATTCCACACTTACTTTTATTTATTTATTTATTTATCATTTGTTGACCAGGAAAGTCCGACTAGGACAAAGTCTATTTTCAGTGGAGACCTGGGGAGAAACACTCCAGATGTATGTCTTTGGATTGTGGGAGGAAACCGGAGTACCCAGAGGAGACCCACGCGAATGTAGGGGGAAAATGCAAACTCCGCACAGAAGGCACCCCAGCCGAGAATCAAACCAGAGAACTTCTTGCCTGTGAGGTGTCAATGTTAACTGCTGCACTACTGTGCCACCCTCTTACTTACTTACTTCTTGTAATTATATTCAGTAGCAACAAATCATAAACCCCATGTCAAAAAGAGAAGCAAAAGAAAACACAGTACCTCTCAATCAATCTTCAAATAAAGCTTGATGTTATTATCTTAAGAGACAATAACTAGAGCAGTACACAAAAAATAGATGGATAATCTAACCAGTTTGGGGTTGAAAACCCTGCGGAGCCCTTGGTGACAGTTACTGATCACTGTGGGAGTACAAGCAGCAAACACTGAGCCATACGAGAGGTGTGAAGCTGTGGTTACTAATAATGCTAGACTGACCACTAGTGCAATGCACGACTTGCTAGACTAGCCACTAGTGCAATGCATGACTAAAAATCTTGTCTGCTCCACTAACAAGACGTGTAATTAGTACAGGAACAAGACTGCCAGTAAGAAAATGTCTTGCACTTTACTCTACCGTCTCTCAGGCAAATCTCTTGGCCACATAAAGCATAATGATTCTTTTAGGTCCCCCAGATGGAGCGGGGCTCTATTGGACTAAATAAGTCCAACTGGCTTAAAGTCAGCTTTGGTTGTAGATTTAATCTTGCAACCTTCACAAACCCAACAACTACATTTTCCTAACTGCAGTTTTTGAGTCTGGCTTAGCTAAAAACCAGTTTGACCTTCTAAGACCACCTTCATTAATAGTACAAAATATTTTCAGAGCCTTAGAGTTCAAAAAAAAAATTATGCCAAACTGTGTAAAAGACAGAGACATTTAGTGCTCATTCTGTTGTATTCTAATTTCCTGTGTCTATTAGCTGCTTAAGCTGTTTGGTGTTATAATTAACATTTTTTTTAAACTATGCAAATGTATAACTAGGGAGGAGTGAAGGGGCAGCTGCCCAGGTACAAGTTGTAAAAGACATAATCAGCACTGTAGAACAGGTGTTGATCAGATTCTGAAAACAGTATTTGTTTCATTTAAGCAGCCATGATAATACAGTCAAGTCAGCTGTCTGTGACAGTTTTTGTTAAGGATGTGACAGACAGTGTAACAAAATAGCAAAGGACTTTTGTTTATCTTTTGCCCACATATGGAGAATGCTTTCTTGCTCTTCAACCTTGGAGGAAGTTTATTTCAATCCTAGCTAAAGGATTTTAAGGATTTTTTTTTCTTAACTCTGGTCAAGAAATGACAATTAGGATAAATAAAAAAAAAAATGCTAAAACATGTTGCTACAATAAATGTTGTAACATCACCTGGTAAAACCCTCATCATAGTAAATGCAATGCTAATAGTAATAATAATTTAAATAGTAATGTCAATGTGTGAGTACCTAAAATTTAAGTGTAGTGACTGACACAAGGTGAATTCAATATTATGATTTATTTCTATATTTTACAAATGTCCATGCAGTGACCATATTGCATTGTATTAATAAAAGATCTTTAATTTAAACACAGTGTAAAAGCACTGTCAAATATGTATCAATTAATAATAAATGCACTCATTTTACAATATCATCTGTGCATACATTGGTAGTTATCGTAGATCATAGTGTGTATTGTACCTAGTCAGCCACTCTAGCTAGACAGCACATGCATATAAGTTACTGAGCACGTGCAAGATCAGTGCCATTTTGTATAGTCAGCCAGAGTGAATGCAAGCATGAATGGAGATGCACATGCAAGTGTGTCTGAAGTCATGAGTGAATTAGTTAGCTTTAATACATGTACCAGTTACAGTTCCTGATGTGTTCATGTACAATAAATATCATGAACCCATACAATGCTTTATCATCTCTTTTGAATGCATAAGACAAGCGACATGGTGTCAAAAAGGGATCCAAAGTTGAGGCAATACAAAAGCCATGAGGCACAAAGTTAAAAGTAGAGAAATATGCAGGAGCAAGCTAGCAAACAGATCACCAGTTATTGAAAGGTACTGAAACTCATTTAAATGATTTTTCAGTCACAGAATATGTGGCGAAGAATTCAAATGTTCAAAATAATTACTGAGATAAACAAAATGTCCGTAATTGTGACATACTGAAAAGTATTCGAAATAAATACAAAAGTGTTCACAATCATTTCTGAAGTCTTTGAAATGTATGAAAAGGCTAAAGTGACCACATTTCTTCACAATGTACTACTTTTTCACATTAACTTAAGCTATTCAAAGTATCCGAAGTTTCTGGAATGTTCACAGCATTCAGTGTTTGCAGTGACAAAATAAAGCCATTTCAGAGACATTGTTGTGTAGTTGAACATAATTACAACTACCTGGTCTATGCTTATATTTAAAAATTGTTATGGCAGAGGGATTTCTAAGACCAGGACCGCTGGTATTTGATAACAATACTGCTGAGAACTGGAGAGTGTTTGAGCAAGAATATATTTTCATACAGGCTGTATTTTCTGATAAAGAGACACGTGTGAGAGCATTTGATATTTCTTAATTTAGCTGGCTTGGAAGCCATTGAGAAGGAGCATTCATTTGTGTATGCACCTGCTATGTATGCAGGTGAGGGGAAGACCTGCCATATTGTGATACAGGCTGAAAGGCAGGAAGACCCTAAATGCTTAAAATGTAAATTTAGGGAAATGTGTAACCCTCAAATGAATATTACAATGGAAAGACCCATATTTTACACAAGAAAGCAAAAGCCTGGTGAAACTATAGCAGCATATACTACTAACTTAAAAAATAAAGCAAAAATGTACAGATTTGGTGATTTACAAGATGAGTTGATAAGAAACAGGCTCAAGAATGGTGTTAATAATACAGTGAAAAAAATTTTGCTTCAAGACACTGATCTAACATTAAGCAAAGCCATAGAGTTTTGTCAAATACATGAGCTTACAGAGAAGCACGCGAGTATGCTTACGAATGAGAAAAGCGTACTTGTAGTATCTACCAGTGCGAATGATGATTATATACAACAAATAGCTAAGATGAAAAAGAGATACAAGCCAAAGGGTGTGACAGTACCCACTTTTAACCATAAACTGAATAGGGCTACAGCAGCTAATCTTATTCATTGTCATAACTGTGGGGGCAGCCATGAACCTAAATGAGAAAAGTGTTAAGCTTTTAGTCAGCAATGTCACAAATGTAAAAAATGGAATCATTTCAAAAGGCTTTATAAGTCTAAAGTGGCACAATCTTTTCTTAAAATAGAGCATCCTAAAAAGCGAGTTAATCAGATAGAGAGCTGTGAGCAAACTTTCTATGTTGACGGTGTCTCTGTGATTGATGTTAACACAGTAGATTATCAATTGGCAGCAAAGAATTAAATATTTTGTACTGTTCAGATTAATGGAAAACTATTGAGCTTAAAGTATACACTGGATCGAAGTGCAATGTTATATCAGCACAAATGTTTGTCAAGGTAAGATTTGGTGAAAAACTTGATTCAGCAAAGTGTGCAAAACTAGTTGCTCATGGTGGTGAAGAGATCCAAACTGATGGTGCAGTGGTTCTCACATGCCATTCTGCTGGGAACAGCTATAACTTACAGTTTTACATAAGACAAAATACACTTGCAGTCACTGTTAGGCCTCAAAGACAGTTTGAGCACAGGACTGATTTCATTTAATAAAGAGATCCACAATATAAGTCTGAACAATCACGATCGTTTTACACAGAATATGTTTAGTGAATATGCTGATATTTTCACAGATGAGCTTGGCAAACTTCCAGTCACATATTCTATGAAGTTAAACCATGAAGTAAGCCCAGTTGTCAGACCAGCAAGGACGATTCCTGTAGCTATGCAGACTGGAGTTAGGGCAGCCCTAGACAAAATGGTGAATTTACATGTAATAACCCCAGTAAAAGAACCAAGTGAATGGGTATCCTCTATAGTCGTAGCTCATAAGAAAAGCTCAGATGATATTTGAATATGTATTGATAGGAGAGATTTAAACAAAGTGCTTAAACATCCTCATCATACAATGTGCACAGTAGAAGTAGTAGCCATTCTCATGCCAAATGCCACTATTTTTTCTGTCTTAGATGCAAAAAGTTATTTTTGGCAAATTTCACTGGATCACAAATCTTCATTGTTTACCACTTTCAGTACACCATTTGGAAGGTACAGATTTTTGAGGATGCCATTTGGGATAAATTCTGCCAGTGAAGTCTTTCAACATGCAATGGAGTAATTTTTTTCAGGTTATCTATAGTAGACGACATTACTGTAGGGGACAATGGTGAAGAAGAACATGATAGAAACCTCAAGAATGTTCCAGACCATACTCGTGAAATAAATCTTAAACTGAATCTTCTGAAATGTAAATTCAAGCAGAAAGAGATTACTTATGTAGGTCATTTGTCTACCAGTTCTGGCTTACAATCAGAGCTGTCTAAGCAAGCAGTAATTCTTGAGATGCCATTTCCAGAAAATGTCACATAATTTTATAACATTTTCTTGGTATGCTCAGCTATTTAGGAAAGTTCATCCAGGACCTGAGTGAGCTTTCAGCACCACTACGCGAGTTGACACACAAAAATGTAAACTGGTTCTGACTGGAATAATACCAAAGAGCATTTGATGTTCTGAAACAGAAAATTACCAGTCCACCCACATTGAGATACTATGATGTTCACAAACTTGTGACTCTTTCATGTGATGCTTCAAAATATGGTCTTAGTGCAGCATGTCTTCAGGAAGGCATGCCAATTACCTATGCATCCAGAACTTTAACTCAAATTGAAATGCAGTATGCACCAAGTTGAAAAACATCTTTTGGCAGTAGTGTTCGCATGTTCGAAGTTCAGTGATTATATTTATGGCAAACCTATTCAAACAGACTGATCACCAACCTCTAATGACAGTTCTGAAAAAGACAATACATAACAGCCTCAGCATGTCTGGAATGCATGATGTTAAAATTGCAAAAGTGCAATTTCAATATTGTCTATACAAAAGGCAACTTTCTATACTTTGCAGATGTTTTGTCAAGAGTGTCCAGACAAACAACATGACAGCATGACAATGAGAAAGCAGACTTTGAAGTCATGGACGTCAAAAAGTTTTCCTCATCACGTCTTGAATTCAGAATTCATACAGCTTCAGACCCCTTTCTCCAGAAGCTGAAACATGTTATCAGTCAAGGATGGCCAGCAGGACAAAGTAGTTTACCACTTGACATACAGAAGTATTTTCCCTACAGAAATGAGCTCATTATGGAAAATGGAATCATCATGAAAGGTCCTAAAGTGGTAACTTCTACAGCATTACAACAGGAATATATCAAAAGTTTGCAATGTGGTCACCTGGGTACTTATTCAACCAAAAGAAGGGCAAGAGACATGGTATTTTGTCCTCCTATGTCAAAAGATATAGAGAAGGAAACTCTAGCATGTTCCATTTGCAACAGTATTAAACTGGACCAACAAAAAGAACTACTTCCAATAAACCAGATTCCTGAATTACCACGGTTGACAGTTGCTACTGATATTTTCGAATGGGAATTGTCAACATTACTTACTGTTCGTTGACGCTTATTCAAATTGGTTTGAAATTGACCCTCTTCCTAACTTAACATCCAGCACTGTCATTGCAAAATTGAAGAGACATTTTTCTGTTCATGGTAGTCCACACAAAGTCGTATCTGACAATGGTGCACAGTTTACAAGTCAGCAGTTCAAGAATTTTGCTGAGTCTTGGGACTTTGTCCATGTTGCTAGTAGTCCTGGGTATCCATAGTCCAATGGATTAGCTGAGCGTGCAGTTCAAAGTGCAAAGTACTTGTTGGAGAAATCCAGGAGAGACGGTACTGATGTTTTTCTTAACCTACTTAATCTCAAAAACATTCCTCGAGATAATTTGCTTGGTTCACTTACTCAGAGACTGATGTCCCAACAGACTAGAACAACTCTTCCGATCAGTAAACAATTGTTGATTCCAAATGTAAAGAACAGAATGGTCAAGGCTCAACTTTTGAAAAAATACCAGTCACAAAAGTTGTACTATGACAAATCCAGCAAATCTTTCAGACCATTAAGACAAAGAGAGATTGTGAGAATGCAAGCATTTAAAGGATATGACAGAGTGGGAATTGCAAAAATATTTGTAAAGAACTGAGATCTTACATCATACAATCTGATGGAATGGATTTAAAAAGGAATCAAAGCCACATACTACCAGTCTCAGAACCAGTGATGCAGCAGATTGCCTGTGCCAATGACCATTTCTCAGAGTGACTCTACACTTGTTCGAATTCCAGAGGACAGTGTACTTTCTTCAAGTAATCCTGATGTAATCCCTGAAGTTCCAAATGTAAAAGAATCCCCAGAGACTGTCCCTGTTGCTAAGCCCAGTCAAAGGTTTTATGTGATCAGATTGGGTAGAATTTTCAGACTCAATCTGAAATACACAGTGGCTTGGACTTGCGTTCTAATTTGTTTTTATATGTTGATATATCTAGCATGTAAAATGTCTTGTTCTCCTATTGCATGTTGAATAAAATTAGAGAGGGAGGATGTAGATCATTCTGTGTATTTTATATAGTCAGACACTGTAGTTAGATAGCACGTGCATATAAGTTACTGAGCACGTGCAAGATCAGTGGCATTTTGTACAGTCAGCCAGAATTAATGCAGTCATGAACGGAGATGCACATGTGAGTGTGTTTGAAGTAAAGAGTGAATCAGTTAGCTTAAAGATGTGTTCCAGTTACAGTTCCTGATGTGTTTATGTACAATAAATGTCTTGAACCCATACAATAAAATATCTTGAACCCATGCAATGCTTTATCATCACTTTTGAATGTATGAGACGTGACAGTTATCTTAAAAGACTTTCCAGGCTTGCACAGTGTGCATAAAAGCTGCATATTATATCACACAACAAAGTATATTTTAAAAGATATAATTTCAGCCTGTGTTAAAAGATGTTTAGAACTTGTGATACCAATTTGTTGCTATTACAAAACACTGATATATGCCTTACAAAATATTCTACCCACCATATTCATCTTATGACCTAAAAAACTGATCAGAACTAATTTGTTAGGTACGCCAAGCAATTATAAAATAATGTCAAATCTTTTAACATTAGTAACATGTTCTTATTATGGTAGAGTTAAGACAGAGCTGTAAACCCAGCACACACAAAATGTAATTAAAGGTCAAAGTTTTTTTTTAAAACACTTTAACTGAATTATCACTTGAGACATAGGCAAACTTACATTTACATAAAACCATATTAAGTTCACATTTACAAACATTACACTTCACGTATTGTTATATATCATATAGTCAAAGCATCATTACCATTTCTTAAACCTCATACCTGAATAACTTTTTATTGCATGTATGGGTCCCACAATTTCCATTTTTTCTATGTAATTTATTCCTACCCTTTTCTAAAGATCACACTTCCTGTTCTTTTATCTCCGTTACAATATTTACTACTTCAATTATAGTTGGTTTAGAATCTGATTTCCATTTTCTGGTAATTACTTTTTTGGCAGCCCCCAGAATTAAGCTTAACTAAGCCTTACTATGTCTAGGCAATTCAGATCCTGCATCCTAGCTCAAAAATGCATTTCCTTAGTTATACTCATTTTCTCACCCAGAATTCCTGATGAGTACTATGTAGTGATTTTTTAAAAATCTGCCACCTCATTACATTCTGAGAACATATGCTCCTAGGTTTCTCATTCTTCCCCATTACATCTCCAACATTTTCCATCTACCTGAGGAAAAATTCTTAGGAGTCTGCTCGGGGCATAAAAGTATCTATGCAAACACTTCTAAGCATAAATCCTAAGTATCTATGCAAACACTTCTAAGCATAAATCCTAAGTCTTTTAGATTTTGTTGCATAATTGGGAACCATATATATGTCCTCCCATTGTCTCTTTGTGAATTGCATATCTGCTCTCCCTTCCCCATAAATTTCTAATATCTTCTGACTGATTCCTGAAGTTACTAGCTACTGTGCAATATTTTATATGCCCTACAAATTATCCCTTTTTTAATAACAACTTCTGTTCTAGATTCATTTAAAAACTCAACCAATGCAGGTATTTAGTTTAGGATTCTCCTGTCCCTTTCTCTTTGTCTATACTCTGATATCAATCCCTGATAGGGAAGGCAATTACTAGCCTACAATTCAAATGTCTTCTTCTCTTTCTATTACATTTCCCTCTCTAATTTGTTTTCATTCCATCTCTAATTATTTGACCCCTAAAAGGTCAAAGGTTTAATCCATCAGCCAAGTGTTATTTTAAAATGATAGCTAAACACTTGCAATTTGTGGAAATAATATTGACAGGATACTTCCCTATACAAAGGAATATTAAATAAATATTAAAGGACATTCTAAAGGTCAAAATAAAGGTCAGTGTAAAGATGTATGTCGTAAATTGTTTGTTAAAACATTACCTGTACAACTGTCTCTCTCGTACTCATCTAATAATGCTAATAACCTTTGTACATCATTAAAATCTTTAATTACTCCAGACTGCTACCATACGTTAATTGCATAATCTCCTTTTGTAGTAAATTTTTTCCAGTTTCTTATATGGTATTGCTCATTAAAGTACTCATTGGGACATAAACCAAGGATCCAGACTCTGCAGCTTTTTTTTTTTTTTTTTTTTACAAATTTTCAAGTAAAATGCAGCTGAATCATTTTTTATGCTTTTGTTTGTATCTATTTAGTTATTTATTTTTATTGCTATACGAGCACCATACCATGCTACCATCTCTGGGACTGGTCCAATTTGATTAACATAAAAAATAAATAATTATGCTCAGACTTCCATTTTCATTCTCATCTTCTTACAGACTGAATCGAAATGCTGCACAAAAGTAAGGCTGCTGTTCGTTGTAATGCCCAAATCATTGAATTAATAAACTACCTTTATATCCTTTGTCATTCTCTTTCTGCAGCTGTTATATAAGCATGTAGTGCCACTTCCAAACCACTGTTGTGGCTATTTTCTTGTAGTCTAAAAACAAAGACATACAAATGGACAGCAATAAGATTAATGAGGAGCCAGTGGTGAAAGGTAAGGTAAGGGGAACAAGAAATGTATGAAAAACTACACACCGATAAGTCTATTAAGCTGCAGAGGAAGGATCAAGGAACTGCTGGAATATGGTTTAAACTAAACAAGAGTTATGGAGATTTTCAGTAAACAAAAAAGGATGTTCATGTCCCATGTGACCAAAAATATTAGGTCAGCAATGCATAGCTCCAGGTGGATGTTGTTTACCTCCACTTCAGCAAGGCATTTGATAAAATAAATCAAGACAGGTTTCAGGTGAAATTTAGAGAGTTATAACTATACCCTAAGCTAGCAATATGAATAAAATACCAACTGAGGGTAGGAGATGGACAGTGTTGACTAAAGAACACCTAAACAAGGAGAATTAACATTAAAAAGGCATCTTGTAGGTATCAGTACAGGGTCCTAGATTTCTTTTCTCATACACATCCATACATTTAAAAGAAATGGGCTTAGCTATATAAAATATGAAGAGAACATTAAAACATAAATGGTCTTAGCAATATAAAGTATGCAGGGAACATTAAAACAGCAATCGTAATAGTATTAAGGAAAACCAGTGAGGTTATGCAGAGCATTTTGATTATATTAGTAAATGGTCAAATGAAAATGGAATTCACTTGACTATGCACAAGATTTTTCTTGGATATGGAAGAGTGAAATACAGGTGACATTTCTGTCTACAGTAAGGAAAACAGGAAATAGAGTAAAGAGTATGGACTTGTGTTTCTATGCAAAGAGTCTTTTAGATCAGATTGACACATAATAGTTTGTGTTAGTCCCTTTCAGCACATTGTTATCTGATTCATTTCCTGGTGGCAGTGCATTCTCTGTTGGGACTGTATGTCTTCATTGTGTGGGTTTTAATCATGTGCTCCACTTACTTGCTGTATTAAATTGGCAATCTAAACTGACCATAAGGTTCTGCACGTGCGCGCATGTGTATTTGTGTTTTTATGTATCTGTACGCGTGTGTTCATAACATGTGAACACCCATGTGTGTGCCTCCTTCAGTGGACTGGCCTTCCTTCCAGAAATAGTTCTCTACCTTATGCCCACTGGCTAGGACTCAGTGGCTATCAGAAAGTTAAAGCATAAATGAATTTTAGCAAAACAATACAGCTAGTGGAATGCATAGATCTGTAAAGATGAGAGCAAGGTCTGTTGAAACTACTTTAAAGCTTACTGCTGAAACCTAAACTGGAGTACAGAGCCATTTATCTGAGATTTACAAAGAAGACATCAGTGTAACAGGAAGAATCCAGGGGAGGCACACTACAAAAATACCAAGCTTAGGGAACTTCAGTTAGAAAGACACGCTACACATTTTAGACAATTTAACTTTAAGTTAGAGGCGAGTAAGATCATAGTACACAGCAAAACATCATTAGGACAATCTAATTCTGAATTCCTTCAGCAGAAACCTGAATAGTTTGACTTTAACCAGTGAGAAGTAGTGACTTGTGTAAATAAGGCAGGCAGCCTAAATGGCTTCAGACTAGCAACAGACAGACATGTGTGGGAGAAAAATACAAAATCTGTTGAAATGCGTGGGGTAAAATTGAAATTAAGTAATTTCATTGTTGCCAAATAACCATGCGAACACACTTATTATCAAAATGTTGTCTGACAAGTAACCAGGACTGGTTCTCTGTGTTAAACTTTGTGATTGTTGGGATAGGTTCAGGCTGCCCTACAAATCACAAGAGGATAAAGCAGGCATCAGGAAATGTATGAATGAGCTGCCTCCATGGCACAGAGAATGGATAACTAACTATAACTTAGGAAACCAGGACTCGATTAATGGATCCAGCCCCTTATGGAGTCAGATGGGGGGGTGGGAATGGGCAGGAATTTGCTTGCTTGCCCGTACTGAGGAGAGGGAATGGATTCTTATAGAAGGCTCTAGTTCTTCCATAGAGGATAGAGAATGAACTCCACACTGACTATGTTGAATATGCAGCACAAGACATAACCAAAAAATCCATTGCATCCATGAATGATAACTCATCTCAGGATGACTCTCTCCCTAGCCAGTATTATAGGTACAACCAGCCAGTGGAGAAATAAATGAATCAGTAGAGTGAGAAAGAGGTCTTGATGACTGAGGCATGGATAGATAAAACATTAAACAAAAAAAGAATGAATGAATTATGGTACTCTGAATTTACCTTGTTATAATTTTTTTATATAAAAAGTTTCCTAAACCATTTCTACATAGTCACAATTTTTAATACATTAAAAGGGATATTACATTGGTTCTGCCATCAGGAAACTTGCAGATGTTGTTTATTCCTTTGTTTAAATGTCCAATTGTACAGTGGAAAATGGACATATGTGCTGAAGTATATTAAGCATAAAATAAATGAAATTAATATAGACTTTATTCATACTTCATTTGTATTTATTTTTTGTCTCTCTGTCCATCTCTAAAGAGAATCATAACATCAGGCACCCCACTTTCTACTGAAAGGGCAAAACCCAACACTTATACACTTGTTTTTAGCCAAAAGGTTCCAAAGAGATAACTATAAAACTGACAAAAATATATAAAACTCACTTTTGCACTCTTAAAATGTTATTTCCAGTGGGGGTTTCAGATATCAACATGCACCCCTAGTGCACAGTTATCAAAATAAACTAAACTGTAAGTGTAAGGGCTCTAGGGCATGAAAATCTGAGGATGCCACCTTTATGAATTGCCTAGTACATTAACTAGTAAAGTAGAGAGCACAAACAAATGAAACACAAAAAACTCAGTATTGCAGCAAAGGACCCACAAAAGCCAGCTCTGAAGTCAAAATCTTTAACACATCGAAGAGTTTAGCACTTTCATTCCTAATTATGTCGGAACTTCATCAGAACTAAAATGATTTACCATGTGATACATTAAACAGCTCACCACATTAAGTCACATTTTAAAATTGACCAATAAAAATCACTTAAAATCATGATACTTTAATTTCAAGACTGAACTGATAGATGCTGCTTCATTCAGTTCAGGGTAGTTAGTTGAATTTAGCCTCATCTGCCCGTGTAACTCACAGGTGTCAAGATGCTCATCCAGAACTCTCCCCTGGATATCTTTCTTGATTTGTTTAATAACCAAGAAACCAAATGAATGTATTTCATGCCTCATAATATGCCTAAAAAGGGCATTTGTGTTTTTTTTTTTTTACAATGTCCAAACAATGCCCATACATACGGTCCCTCAGCCTTCTAGTGGTTTTCCCACATAGAAGGCAGGGCATTGCTTACACTGAGCAAGCTATACTACGTTGGAACTACAACAATTATAGTGCCCCTCAATTGTATATGGGACGTTTCTCACTGTAAACACATTTCCACAAATTATTTTAGGGCAGTGTACACAAAAACACATTTCTTCATATCATAAACTGGACCCTGAACCACCTCTCTATACAAACCTTCTAAACAATTTTTTAAAAGATTTTTTTTTCTAGTACATTAACTAATTTCTGTAGATCATTTAATTAAGAGTTTTGCAATGGACCAGATTCCAAAAGACTTGCTCTCAGTGTTAAGTCTACCCTGATTCTGAAAGGCTTGCTCTCAGGGCAAGTGACTGTTTTCAGTGTAAGACCTATCTATAAACAGGTTTACACCATTGTTATTTAAATGAAAGCAAGTCTGTTGGAATTCGACTCAAAATATGTATAACAAAAAAAAAATAGTTAATTTAAGTAATGAAGCTTATAAGAATATACTGCAACATTTAAACCATCACAATTCTGCAATAAAGTAATACAACACACTGGAATTATTGGTCTGTAGCAAGTTAACAAAATGAAATCCTACTTACAAAATTCCATTTCTAAAATAAACTACTTAAAATTATTCATAACTAATAACAATAATAATAAAGCCACTGTTTAAGAACTCCATCTTTTCAACAAAAAAATGAGATACAACTGGATTTAAAGTATCTATGGTGAAGCTTGCCTCATTTTAGTAACTTAAATTCTGAATATATGGATTCATAAATCATTTTTCTTTTTAACAAGTAACACTCCAGTCAACTCATAACAATTAGGACACAACTGTATAAGTTATAAAAATAACTATAAGGTTGAAGCTGTGACGATGCAAGATGTTCTGGCATGCAGGACATGAAGGACTTGTGCCTTCAGTGTTAGGAATCATTGGCACTTAGAACCTCACAGGCTGCTAAATCCACCCACCATGGTTGGACCTCCCCTTAGTCTAGTCCTTTCTGGAACTCGCTGTTTTTGTGCTCAACTTATGAAAATGGAATAAATACTTACAACTAAGGAACACTACTCATTGGCAACAACAAAATAACATTTTGGAGTAAACTGGCATGAAGAAAGGAGAAGATAGGCAGAAGGTGCTCTGCAGCAAAATGTCTTTCACAGAACAAGCATTATGATGACTGCACATTGTTTCTGTATCTGAATTCAAACACTGGCTGCAAGACAGCTAAAATAATGTCTCTAACATGATTCTACAGGAACATACCAAACATACCTGCAAGATCACCAAAGTACTTAACAAAGGCCCGGATCAGGGAAGCCATATCAAGTTTACAGTGCTTGGCGAAGGCATAGAAAATAGACTCAGTAGGTACATCAGAGATGTCATGCAGGAAGACACTACATAAAAAAACCCATTAGTGTTGCTACCAGCTTAATGGAATGTCTTTTAGGAGTCTGCGAACAGGATATTTCTCATAGCATTAAACAAAACCACTGTCTGCCCATACGTCATTGCTCATCGTCATTCCTTTGATTTTAAGGTGTGTGTTTCCCCAGATAGGAATTACACACACATGTATCTATTGATGATTTGTTATTCTCATAGATACTTTAACACACAGATGGCATCTCATGTACTTGATCGTTGTTTTAAGTGTTCTGGTATTGACATCTTATTTGAATCAACTCCTCACTGGGAGTCAGAACTCAATATTCATGCTCAATTATAGCCCAGAGAGGGGACAAGTTATTGTTCAACACACAGAATTGGTTTAGAATAAATGCTTGGCTATACATTGTCCAGTTTGGATTGCTTAAACCTGCTTTGTAGGGGTGGGGATGGGGGTCACTGGGATGGATATTGGAATTTATCTTTGCCTACTTTGCCATATGACCTGCTTTGTTAATGCTTTAATGTTCTTGAACCCTTTATTATTATAGAGAGCATACAGAAATATCAGGACAAAACATTTTAACAATCTGTCTCCACCATTAACTGTAATCACAGTTTAATCCCTCAATGTACACACAAAAAAAAGTCTCTGAAAAAGTGACTTCAAGTGCATGTTAACTATTGCATTACGTTTGGGGTGCAGCTATATCATTGGATACTTTTTTTTTGAGCGCCATGAAAGTGGTAATTTTCTTGTTTAGTTCTTTTTATCTGGCAGCAGGCTGTTTTAATGGAAACATTTCAGATATATATTAATTTCGATACAGTTTAGTCTTTTAAATGCATCCAGTGCTCATATTTTTGCTTCCATGTCTGCCGATGGATTTTTTGTTAGAGTCTTGGCTGGGGTGTTCTGTGTGGAGTCTGCATGTCCTTCCCTTTGTCCGTGAGGGTTTCCTCCCATGTTACGAAGACCTGTATCTGGAGCGTTTCTCCTCTGGCCTCCGCTGAAAATTGGCTTCGTTCCAAGTTGGACTTTCCCGGTAAACAAATACTAAATAAAATAAATAAATACAATTGTCAACAAAAAAGGCTTGTGATGATCACTCTGTAGAGGTCTCATCCATTCTTCTCCTAAGCAGAAATAAGGCAGGGGAAAAGGTGAATCCATGTCTCATATCTCTGTGTAGCCTGAAAGCAGATGACAAACTGCGAGAACTGAGAACACGGGTGAAGTCTACAGTGATTTGACTGAACTTATGAACTCTGGGGGAGTGCAATTAATCTGCTGTAAAATTCCCTATAGGTGTCTACAACATAGATACAAATGTTTTCTCAAAATCCATCATAATGGCTACCTCAATCTCCTAATCTTTTGTCACCGTGGCATATAAATACCAACATTTTATAGATGGCTAAACTTAGTGTCCTTCCAGGCACAAATCCCACATGTGCAGGAAGGGTTAATAAAGGGAGAATAATTCTTAACATACCTGCTAATATGCTGGCATATATTTTCAAGTTGGTATTACTTAATGAAATGGTTCTGTGACTTGAGAACTTCAAAGGGTATTTCTCTGGCTGGGGAATGACAATAATAACAGAGATTAAAGTGAAGGTGTTAACTAATTCATCTTTTTGAAAGGACCAAAACAGCTCTAGAAGGAATTCCATTAAGTGTTCCTCCCAATATATTATACATTTATGCATTAAGTCTGTTCTAGACCTGGAACTTTTCCCTTATTTGTAGAATTTATAGGAGTTCACACTTCTTCCTTGCTTATCAATACGACTAAGGCATTATAGTGGTCCAATGATAAAGAAACTAACAAAAATGTTTTTGAAGAACTTATTAGAATTTCCTTTCCAATCCTGTTCTAACAGTGTATTATCTGCTTATAGATGACTCTAATATTCTTACAATTCTTTATTTCTTCCTTTTTCACCAGTTTACCACTACCATCTCCAAGGGATATTGCATGAATAATATTTTGCCTTCCCTCTTGTTTTATTTTGTAAGCTAGCAATCTTATGGTTTATTTCCTTCAGCAAATGCCATAATGGCTGCCATCTCCAAGTACAACTGTACTTTAAGTGCAAATTACTTAACTCCTTATGGATGCTGTTATATTCTAATATGATCTTCTGTTTTTTAAGTCTGCTAATTTTGCATTTCTTAAAAACATTCATCTACTTTACTTTCTAGTCTATTTATTTCTTGATGTAGTTTCCCTAAATATTTCCATTTTGCCTACCTACAAATTGATTGTAGCTTAAATTTCATTGCACCCCAGTAAATTCTAACTGGCATAATGCCTAATGTGTTCTTTGGAATAACTGCCTTCACTTCTTCTGCAATGTTACTTCTACATTCCTTATCATATAATATCAGTGGTCCAGTCATCATTGCTGAATCCTTTTGCCTTCTCTGAGCAACTCAATTGCCAAATTACTACCGTAACAGCTACAAGTAAATGCAATCTGAGGATCATGCTGCTCAATGCTAGAAGTCTAAATCTCAAGATGCACTCGCTCGAAGCACTTCTCAAACTGGAGAACATCAACATTTATGGTGTAACGGAAAGCTGGTTTAAAGCAGCAGAAAGCACCCCTGCGCTACCAGGCTATAACTCGTTCCACACCTTTCGGCCCCAGAAAATGGACCAAAGCTCCAAAGCTGGTGGCATCTCCATATTCATAAAGGATATGCACACCTCCAGACTAGTAGCCCAGCATATCGCATCAGAGATACTTAAGGTACAACTAACAGTGGGTAAGATGGCGATTCAGGTTGTAGCCTGCTATAGGTCCCCAACCATGTCCCAAGACTCTCATTCCAAGTTCCTAAGCACCCTGAAAACTATTAGGGTCCAACCCACTCTCATACAGAGTGACTTCAACTACCCCTCCATCAACTGGGAAAACTACTCATGCACCAATACACTTGCCCAACGCTTCCTGGAATTCATTAATTCCAATGCGCTGGACCAGCTCATTCTTACCCCCACTAGAGGAAGCAACATTCTTGGCCTGGTTATTACTAACATGTTCAACCGTTGCTCAACACCAATAGTCAATTCCTCCCTGGTTAGATCCGACCACAAACTAATTACCATGGAAATCCACACCACCAGCAAAGGTAACCACCATGAAAAACTTCTCTAAACCTGATTTCCTAAAAACAGAGGTGGCTAACTTCACGGCACCCATGCAATTGGAAAATAGGTGCATGACCTCCAAATCATACACTAATGCACTGTACGAACACGTACATAAATTCATGGAACTAGCTATACCCAACAGAACCAAGACGTTCTCCTCCAAAAAAAGGAAGCCGATCTGGTGGTCCCCTGCCATTAACAAAGTCTACAAAAGAAGGAAGAAACTGTTGCAGAAAAAGATGAAGTCCCAAGACTGAAAAAAGTCCCTTATTAGCCTCAACAAAAAGTTGAGATCCCTCATCAAAACCTCTAAAGCTAGCTATGAAGGCAGAATTGTGGCAGACACTAAAAACAACCACAAAGTCTTCTACAGTTATATCAAGAATCTCCATGGCAATACCCAAATTTGCTCTGAGTTACTGCACAATTGTATCTCCTATACTGAGCCAACAGATATTTCCAAAATACTGGCTGACAGATTCAGTGCCAGCTTTACCCCCCCCAAAGGGCCAATCACAATACCGGAAGAATGCCAGGCACCCAGCATTACTGCAGCACAGGTTAAAGCTGCATTGTCCAAGGCCAAGATTACAGCTTCCATGGGACCCAACAATGTCCCTGGCTGTGTTCTTCATGATCTACAAAGTGAACTGGCACCATACCTGTGTGCCCTGTTTAATCACAGCCTCGCCTCAGGCTTTGTCCCTACAGAATTGTGCACTGCTACAGTCATCCCTCTCCATAAAGGGGGAGCGACTACAGACCCTTTGAAGTATCTCCTTTTAGCTTGATGAGTCTGATATGTAAGGCTATGGAGTGCATCATCATGGACCTAATTAACAAGGATATAGAGAATCTCCACTACGGATCCCACGCAATTTGGTTTTGTGAAGGGTAGATCATGCTTGCTCAACCCGGTTGACTTCTGAACTGAGTCAGTCACCAGAGCTGAGGATGAGGGCAAGGCAGTTCATACAGCCTACCTCGATCTGGCCAAGGCCTTTGATTCCATTCCTCACTCAGGAATTATTGATAGACTCACCAAACTAGGCATCAACACCTATATCACTAGGTGGGTTGCAAATTGACTCACAGATAGAACCCACAGTGTGAAAGTAGCAGACTCCAAGTCAGACTGGTGACCAGTCACAAGTGGAGTCACACAGGGATCGGTCCTGAGTCCTCTCCTGTTTGGCATTTACTTCTCAGATGTCTAGGCCAACACGGAGGGACTCTGGCTGACCAAGTTCACAAATGATTGCAAGTTGGAAGCCATTATTAACTCCCCAAGTGATGTAGACATCCTACAGAACCGCCTCATCGAGACCAATGACTGGTGTCAAAACCATGGCCTTAAGCTTATTGCCAAAAAATGCTTCATAATTCCCTTTGGGAAAAACTCAGTTCCCACTAATTACCATATTGATGGTAGCCCACTGAAGGCATTATAAGAGATCTGGGGGACACAGGTTGACAGCAACCTCTCCTTCAACCACCACATTGCCACTGTGGTCAGAAAGTCCTATGTAGCACATCTCATTACCAAGGGTTTTGCATCCAGGAGGAAAGAAGTCATCATCTCTCTCCACTCTTCCCTCATTAGACCACAGTATAATGCCCCATTTGGCATGTACCTCACTAAACACCTGCAACAGCTGGAAAGGCCACAAAAGTACCTCACGAAGAGGATCCTAGGCCTTAAACACATGCCTTACATGGACAGACTCAGAAAACTCAAGCTTTTCTCTGTCTCATATCATCTATTAAGAGGTGCTCTCTGCTTGACTTACAAAGCTATGTCCAACACAGCCCTGTTAGAAATGCTGCACCTAAAGAAATCCCAATCCCTCAGCACCACACAGTCCAGGGACCTCAACGTCATTACCACAATCAATAGAACATGCTGGAGGGACAGGTTCATAACCCAGAGACTGCCCGTGCTCTGGAACAGACTTCCCATACATGTCAAGCAGAGCACCTCACTGGCCCTTTTCAAGAGAAATCTTGATGAGTAGATAGAAAATAGAAAGTTCACCCCAGGAATCACTCCAGTGGCTCTATTTGATAGAGGCACCAGGAACTAACTGTGGCATGACGTCAGGGCACTTCTATGGGCTAGGCTTGTAAAGGCTCCAGGACCATTGGCCTAGTACACACCTATGAACTGCTAAGTGGTCAGTAAGCAGGGCAAAGGTTATATCAGAATTCTGGACCTGAGTAACTAACTTGCTTGAAATTAGCCAGTAGTCCAGTATGCTTGAGTTGGTTTCATTGGACGTAGTATGCAGGTATGATGATTCATTTCATTAGGATGTAAAAATCTTCTAATCTATCAAAACTAGCTTGAAAAGGACCTGTAAACTGTCAAAAGCCCCATCTCTAACTAAATTTAGTGCAATATGCAGGTCTGCAGTGACTATAATGGAGACATCTCCTTGATTTAGCTGCACTACTCAAGATACCACTTAAGACATTCCACATTATGCCCACACATACACCCAAAAGATAGAGGGACTACTGATGTGTTGAATAGTATTCCCAACTCCCACCCCTGTCCACCCTCATCTGTATAAGTACTAGAAATCCGCCATCCCTGGGATCTCTTCATTTGTATGCCCTCTTCTGCTTTTATTGAGACTTAAACTTTAATGTCAAAGAATTTAGCACAAAGCTTCTCGGTAACCTAGGCTCAGTTTCAGTGCTTAATGAAGTGCAATAATCCACCAACCTCACATCCACAGGCCCTGCCTTTCAAGTCTTACTCCTGTGTGTTTAGACCCTTTGACTTGTATGACATCGCTAGGCCCTGATTTCAGTTTAATAAGGCTGAAGAATTTCTTAGTCTCCTTTTTTTAATTCTGTTGTGGTAATTTGGCTCCATCTTGGAGTGTTACATTCTCCTCTTTTTTTATTTCCTTGAAATGTATCCATCTCATCCTGATGCACCTCTGTTGATAGTGACTCATTATTGTTTTAAGTAGCCTAGCTAATACTTATTAAATAGTTCTCTGGCTAACTGCTGTCTCACTCTTGCCGTATTTTTTCATATTATCAGACAAAGTAGGGCTGTAAACATATGGGGAAGTAAAGATGAGCACTGGCATACATTTATTGACCCAACAATTCACTTTGGCCTGTCCCAGTTGTCTTCCTCTTGCTTAATGCATGATTTTTGCTAAATTGAAGTCCCCTTAGTCACTGATTCCATGAAGAGATGAGATTTAATAAAATGTAGAACAGTTGCTGGGCAACTGAAAGATTTTGTCTTAACCTTATGAGATGCAGGCATTTTGTTTTATAAAGCAAGGACTTAAAAAAGGAAGGCGTTTGCATAAATTAACTGTACCTTGATTAATAACACCACCTATCATGAAAGATCACCCCTCCTTTGCTTTTGAAAGGATGTGTTCCTGGTCCGCATAGTTTAACAGCTTCATTATGCCCTGTCTGGCAAGGGATCTTTGTGGTCTTAGTGGGAACAAGACTGGTATGAGCCCTCTCAATAATAATCATCTCTAATGGTGACAAAGTAAGGGCATTGACCAGGTGCTTGTGCAGATAACTGCAGATGCTATTTGCTGGGATATCTTTTGGTAGACCTACTAGTCTTAAATTATTTCTCCACTAATGATCTTCAGGCCCTTCCATTATCACGTGTATCTCTCTTTATGAGCCATGCATGGTCTGTCACTTGCAATGCACATTCCTGGATCCAGTTATCCTACTATTAGCAGTTTCTAAGAAAGTAGCTGTCACCACAGGATTATAGGATGACAGGAGTTAAGGAAACTTAGCCACAAGGCCATTTCACCTTGCCAGTACTTACCCATAAGTCTTGCCACTCTCTTCAATGAGAGCCAGGCCACTCATTCCAGGGGTGAATTTACGAATATCCATCCAGTTGCCCAGCTCCTTTTTAAAGGCAACCAGTGTGTCACACTGCTTAATATGAAAGAAGTTTTTTTTTTTTGACAGATTCAAGTTTAATAGCTGCATTTTCAACTTTTATGGTCACTGTGTCCTCTAAGACATCAGTGATCAGAATAGCCAAATTATGTTTTAAAAGAAAGATGCTCATGTAGGCCAGCCACATCATTCTCTACCATCTACTATCACTCATATCTCTATTAATTTTTTGGTGAAAAAGTAGCAACATCTATGTCTCTACCTTTGCAATGAAACTTGTGGCAGCTATCCTTTTTATGCTGTAGCCTCTTTTACACATAAATACACAACATTTATATTAAATTAGAAAAGTTTAGCCTGAGCCATGCAGATGCATTATTCATCCCCTTCATGGCTGGCTATCATCAACAAGGTCCACATTTGGTAATGACTGGTTACTAAATGGCAGCAAAGGAATGTTCTCAAGGGGCTTTCAGCTTGGATATATATGTATATGCACCCTTTATGCTCAAAGGACACATCTTGAATCCCATTAACAAAAGAAGAAATATGACTGAAAGGTAAGCATGTGGAATACTTCTTTTGTGATAAACAACATGTTATGATGACCTAATTCTTTGCTGTTATGAGTTGACTGGAATAGTACGTGTTAAAAAGGAGAATGATGTATGAGTCTATATATTCAGAATTTATGTTACTAAAAATGAGGGAAGCTTCGCCACACTCCAGTTGAGGCCTGATGTATCCAGTATTTTTGACACTAAAAGGAATGGAAGATCCATACAACCTCTGTCTGAAAAGTGTTACTACTCTTCAGTCTTGTCCATTTGCCAAGATCAACCAGTCCCTGGGAGTACAAACCAACCACACTCCCCTTCTGAAAACAGTTTTTCCTTCAGCGGAGTGGGAACAGTGATTTTAGACCATTTCTCCCTGTCTTTTTTTTTTTGCATCATCTTTGAACTTTCCAGCACTGGGAATCATCTAAATGAGATAGTGGAAAAGAAGCACCCTCATCATCATCAAAATCCTGATAGAGTTCATTATACTGAAGTTCCAAATCAACATAATTAGATTTCTGAAAGGCACTTTTAGTGTCTCTTATATAACGGGACCTCTAAGGATGACAATATTACCCTTTAAAGATTAAGGCTGAGATGGGGATTACTAACAGTAATGCTTGAGGTTGGGCTAGAAAGAGAAAGGGGCTCACCTCTTTGCTGGTTTACCTTCCAGGTGGGACAGACAGAACTACATAGGTGACTAAATGGGGGAGGGGTGCCTCAGCAAAGTGTACAATGGTTTACAAAATGGATGCCAAGGTGGGGTAAGTACAGTCTGTTTAGTATGCAAGGCTCAAATGAAGAATGGGGTCTAACCCTTCTAGTCAAGGAAAAATAGTGTTCTGAAAATATCAGGGCCACTGATGTCCAGTATTTAGATGCCTGGGTGGCATTGTGACTGCAGAAGACCAACCAGCTCCCACGAGCCAAGCTCAAGAGAAGCTAATGTCAGTAGAGTAGATGCTCAGTAGAGTAGATGCCAGACAGACTGACACCTGAACAATACATGGTAGTGGGCTCAATGCCTGTGAACTGGCATTAGTAAGACCACCATTTATGATTAGAAAAAAGTCAGGTAGTGACTGGATGGACTCTAATGTTTGTAAAAAGTTAGGAACAACAAATACCTTACAATTGATAGCTGGACATTACCTATAAGGGATTTGCATGATGTTGGTGTCCTTCTGATAGAAGTAGGGGAAATAGAGTGGAGAAGCTGGCAGCAGAAAGGTCTGAGTATGACCACCACTTAAATGGATTGCCCAGGCACCAGGAGCTAGACCACAATGAAGGCAGGTTTGACTAAATCATGTTAGGCCACGTGGTTGTTGCAACTAAAGGACAGGCAAGTGACCTTTCCTCACTTTTCTCTGTGGCTCTTGTCCCTCTTTTTCTCCTAAAGGCTGTGGATAGAGTCTTACAAGATGAAGAGCCTCCCTTCTTTATTTTGTCCAGTTTTTCCACCATCATGGCTTTCTCTAATACAAGTTTTCTTCCAAGATGTGTAATTGAAGCCCCCTGTTGACAAACCGCTCTTAGAGCTGCAAGTTGGAGTTAAGCAAAACAAACACCTCAAGTGGGATTCTGAAGAGGAATTTGCTTCCCACGAGCAACATGTGTTGATGGAAGCTATCAATGAGGAAAAACAGGAAAAAAGAGAAAAATTAAGGAAAAAATCAAAACAGCATGAAATACTGAAATAATGAGTGACTAATGTTTTGCTTAATAGTAAAAGGAGAAAAAAAAGCAATAACTTGTTAAACCCCAGCAATTGTAAATAATGTTAGGGCTGCCTTGGCCATCTGAAGTCAACTTCTCTCATAGTGAGAAAAATGGAATGGAAAGTCCCATTGAGAACCAATCTAAGAAGATGGTCTGGGAAGGTTCAAGGGCATGGTTATAAGCCTAGATAAGCAGCCAGTAGTCCTAGCAGCAAATACACTACCTCTGTTCCATGAAGCTAGAGAATTTAAAATTGAGTCATGGTTGCAGTACTAGGACTGGAATAAAGTTTGACTGCTTATACCCTACCTCCCAAGCCATTACAGCAAGAATTTTGGACAAAGCTAAAAAAAAAAATGGGAGGAGAAAGAGAGACTCCCATGTCTCTGATAGACACAGGCACAAGGTAATGCTCAAACTAACACCTCACCCCCTCCTACATAACCTCTCGAAATTTCCTAACATACACCCTCCTAATAAATGTCCATGATACACAGGGACACCATTGGGTTGGGCTGCACGGTTAGGTTTATAAAAGCCTTGGTGGTCATTAGCCTAGTACATACCTATGAACCTATAAGAAAGGCCCAAAATTGAGGACATATTTTAAATATTGCTTATATAAACTTAGAAAGTTGCTATAACAAGTTTTACATTACATTTTTTCAAGGATACGAAGTCTGAAACTTAAATGTCTGTCATTATTTAAGGACCTCAATCTTCAATGATTTCCCATAAAACTACACATTTTATAAGAAACAGAAAAATGAGGCAAACGTATGGTTATGGTTCTGCAAAATTCTAGACAGTTGAGAGCTATGTTTCATTGTGTGTCAGAGTTATTGTCAGTATTTTAAAATGTGCATGATTCCGTTCTTTATTGACATTCAGTGATGAATTACTGAAAACAAGTATGACAGTGGGAAAATATTAAAATGTGTACCTCTCAGCTGTAACTGATATTATGAGGAATGCTCCTTACTTTTAAGTGTTAAAAATTCCATGTTTCATCTATTCCATATTGAAAGGGTCTGGCACACATTTATTGTTAAAAAAAAGAGTGTTGAGCCAAGGGCATGCCTCTTAACCTCTTAAGAAATGTGGACAAAGCCTAAAATACTGGGGGAACAAAGACCCAAATATAGGGACAAATTGTAAATATGCCTGTTATAGACTTGGAAAGTTGCCAGAACAAAAGATTTTGTGCTACCATGCATTTTCTGAAGGACTGGACTTCAAATGCATTTATTTATTTATTTTATTTTACATTTGTTGACCGGGATAGTCCGACTGGATACATGTCCATTTTCAGTGGAGGCCCGGGGAGAAAAGCTCCAACATAGTCTCAATGACAGATAGTTACATATTAGAGTTTAAGATCGAAAAGAATAAAAAGCAATTTACATACTACATACTACCACAAACTACCTTGCTCTAACAAACACAACATACGACAGTTCATTATACAGATCTTTAAAAACATGCTAGCGAAATAATTAAGACAGATTATAGATTAGAGTTTGGCTAATATACAATACATGTTTTGGGTTACATATCCCCACCCTAGGTTGTCCTTTTGGGCCTGAGAAATTAGTATGGCCTTGGTTTAACGAAGAGGAGCTAGTCTGGGTTTGAGCATGGACAAAGCCAATGTGACTTAAAATGGAGTTTTAGACTCTTTTTGAATTGAGCTGGGGAAGTAATAAGCATGAGGTTGTTGGGGAGGGAGTTCCATATTTTTCCAATGGCATTGGCAAACAGAGCGTCACCGCCTAAGTTGTGTGATTTGAATGTTTGGACAAGGAGTCTGTTTGATGAGCGAAGGCAGCTTAGATTGGTGTAAGGAATTATTATATTTTTCAGTGCAGGGGTGTTATCAGGTTGTTTAAGAATTTTAAATGCTTCTATGAGTTGGTTCAGCTGGAGAAGGTTTGGGAGTTCTATCCAGCCAAGTTTTTTCAGGTTAAAGCAGTGGTGTGTTCTATAGGGCAAGCCAGTTACAAATCTGGCAATATGATTATAACAACATGAGAGTTTGTTCAGGTCAGATTTGTTAAGGTTAGTAAACACAGGAGAGGCATATAGAAGGGTAGAGAGAAGGTGTGAGCGGGCAGTGGCCACTTTGGCCATTGGGGTTAGGAAGGTTTTTATCCTGTATAAGGACCCACGTTTCTTGTTTACGGACTTAATGGTTTGGGTGATATGCATATCGAATCTAAGTTTATTGTCAATGATAACTCCTAGTAGCTTTGTGTAGGAGTCTGGGAAGATGATGGTACCATTGTTGGATTGTATAGCAAAATGTGTAGGAGGGGATTTATTCGTTGAGTAGAAGAGAAGTAGCTTGGTTTTGTTTGGGTTTAAGATCAGATGATGATCTGAGAGCCAGTTTTTGACTGTGGTAAAACTGAGATGGGTTGTAACTAGTAGGTTTGCTAGAGAGTCATCGGAACATATTAAAGTTGAGTCATCTGAATACTGAATACAGGTGGCTTCAGGGATAACTGTATGGAGGTCATTTATAAAGACTGAAAAGAGAAGAGGTCCTAATAATGAGCCTTGAGGAACTCCTATGGTATTTGGTAACAGGCAAGAGAGCTTATTCTGCCACAGTACTGCTTGTTGTCTACCAGAGAGGTAGGCATGAAACCAGTCAAGAGCTGTGTTGTCAAGGTACAGGGTTTTCAGAGTGTGGAGAAGTAGCTGGTGGTTCACCATGTCAAAGGCTTTCGACAGGTCCAGAAAGAGAGCTGAGGATATTTTTTTGTTGTTCCGGTTATGGTTGATTTTATTGGTAAAAGAGAGGAGGGCAGTGGTCATGCTGTGATGAGGTCTAAATCCATGTTGAGAGTTGGTCAGTAGTTTATTCTGGGTGAGATAGTACATTAGTTGTTTGTGCACACACTTTTCCATGATTTTGGCAAGTGGTGACAGTATGGCTATTGGCCTATAGTTCGATTGTTCTGTGGATGAGCTACCTTTATAGAGTGGTATAACATAGGATATTTTCCATATTGAGGGGATTGTGGCCTCTGTTATGGTTCTATTGATTAGGATCGAGATAGGATAGGCTATGACATCTGCAGCTATTTGCAGATATTCAGCTGGGAGTAGATCTGCAGAAAGGGTAGTTGGCTTTTGCTTCTTCAGTAGGGATCTGATAAAGGATGTGGAGACAGGCTGGAGGTTAAAGGAGAGTAGTGACTTGGGCATAGCATTTTTTAATATGGAGCAGGGGGGAGGTAGTTGGTTGGCTAAGGACTGAATAGTCTCGGTAAAGAAATTATTAAAGGTATTTGCTACTTCTTCTGGGCTTTTACCACATAATGTCCCAGGGGTAGAAGTGGAGGATTTACCTGGATGAAGAAGATTATTTAAACCTGCCCAGAACTTCTGAGGGTTGTTTTGGTGTTTATGTTGCAGATGGCAGAAGTAGTTTTTTTTGTCAAGTGTGATGGCTTTTTTAGTCTCATTTCTTAGTTGTTGGAATTTAATGCGATCTAGGGGTAACTTGGTAGTGCGCCATTTGTCCCATGCTTTATCTCTAAGTGTTATTTTGGATTTGGACTCTGTTGTTAGCCAGGGTGCTATTCGTATTTTAGTTCTGATTGACCGTTTTGGAGCCTGAGAGTCAAGTATGTTAAGAAATGTGTCATTAAAGAGAGTCACTGCCTCGTCTAGGGGAAGGTACTTTAGCTTTGACCAGTTACAGGATTTGAGTTCCATTTGAAATTTTGTAGGCTCAAAATTTTTCTTGTTTCTGACAGACCTATAAATGGGCAGTCTAGCGCTGATGGTTTTGTCTTTCATTATGTATGTGACCAGGTGATCACTAAGATCTTTGGGGAGAGTCCCAGACATATACTTATGGGGGTGACTATTGGTGAGTATCCAATCAAGAATACTCTCTTTTTGGTTAGAATTTCCTGTTCTGGTGGTGGAGGATATGATCTGTGAGAATCCATGGAGGTTTATAAAGATGGGGTTGGAGTGTGAAGAACATTGGTTCCAGTCAATGTTAACATTGTCTAGAACAATAGTTTCTTGAGGGTAGTTGTTAGCTATCCAGTTAAGAATGTTCTCCATTGTTTCTGAATTGTTCCCAGGGGGGATATAAATCTCAATTAGATTTATGCTTTTTTGATTGTTTAGTTGTAGTTTTAGAGCTAATAATTCAGCATTGGAGACCTGGGGTGGTTGAATAGGATTAATTATGATGTTAAGTGTGCTTTTGTATAGGACAGCTATCTCACCTCCCCTTTTCTTTATGCGATCAACCCTGAGTATGCTGTACCCGGGTGGCAGGATCTCATTATCTTTGGTTGATGGCTTAAGCCAGGTTTCTGATAGACACATTATGTCAGGGAGGTAAGTTGCTAACACGGCATATAGGTTATGTACCTTGTTGCTAATGCTTCTTATGTTTAGGTGGCAAATTAGAAGGGAGTTGGACGACCTGTGGGAGAATGGTGGGCTGGTAGAGTCTGAAGTAGAGGATGGGCCTGGGTTAGGGTGGATGTCACCGTCTTTAGTAATAATTTTTCTCAGGTAAGCTAATAGTCTCAAGAGTTTAATTAATAGTTTTAGACCATATTTGGATTTTGGGGTTTTTAGGTACAATTTATTAAAATACAGGTTGTTGGAATTTGTTGTTTTAGATGATGTATAGAAAGGGGAGAGTTCAGCAATAAGCAGAGGTGAGGGGGGTACTGGTTTGATGTTTAGGATAGTGGAAGCCTAAGAATAGCTGATCTTCATAGCTAGTTAGGACGTATGGTATAATTATGAGTGGCAGGACGAGGGGGATAATTTTAAGGGTTGCCTTTGACATGGCGGGTGGGATGGTATTCTTTGCCTAAGGGTGATGGTAAATACTTTAGAGGAGTGTTAGTGGTTAATTTTTAAAGTGGTGGAAGGGGGAGGGAGATGATAGGGAGGTAGCTATGAATGGTTGGAAAGGTAGTGGGGGTGTGGCTTTATAGCTATAAATGTGGGAGTGGTGGGGCGGGTGGAATTTTGGGGCAGGGTGGGGTGCGGAGCAAGCCCAAGCGAAGCGAGGGCGAAGCAGAGCGGGGCTAAACCTGCCTCAGACTTTTGAGGGTCAGTGAATAGAGTGAGTTAAGTGAATAAAGTATGTGAGTAAAGGAACCTTTTTTCACCAATATGGTTCACTAAGCATCAGACTATTCCCTCTCTCTATTGTACATGCAGGTTACAATTTCTGCTGGTATTTATCAAAGGGAGTTGATTTATTTGGCTAGGATTGTGTGGTTTACTGCATCATTATGTGATGACTTCAATCTTCAGTGGTTTGCCAGAAATCTACAAATTTTATGAAAACATACCAAAATATGAGGGAAAAATTTGAACATTCTGCAGAAATCTTAACAGTTGAGATATATTGCCAAGGGTGTGTAGCCAGGCGTACCGTACTCTTTGTTCTGTATGTATAGAGTACATTTTGTGAACATCACTTAGAAAAGTATAGCTTATTTGGGACATGATATTACAGAGAGAACTGCTAATCCAAAAGCAATATATTTAATACGTTTAGAGGGAATAACTGCAAATGATAGACAAATTTATTAAGTGTTTGGGGCATCGTTTTGTGAGATTGAGAGTACGAAATGGAATTCACTGCTGCACCCGTTTTCAGCTATATTAATTCACCAAAAGTATTTTTTCTGATTATAAAGTAACGCGTTTTAACAATTCTGCGTATTTCCTAGTTTACATTCTTCCCATTTGTTCCAGCTTTTAAGAGCAGATGGAAGATTAAGAGTTTTGTCCGAATACAATAGCCTGCATGCCGCATTTTGAAATACATTGTGTTCATCTCCATCTGCGT
Organism: Protopterus annectens; assembly: GCF_019279795.1. NCBI lineage: Eukaryota > Metazoa > Chordata > Ceratodontiformes > Protopteridae > Protopterus > Protopterus annectens. The sequence goes on along the minus strand of NC_056747.1, from coordinate 322,097,344 downwards.
CCTTTTCCTAGAACAGGTAGCACAGGCGAGGTAGGGGGCGGTGCAATCACTAAACTGGTCCTGTGCCTTTAAAGAAGTCATCTTCCTTGCCTGCCTCTTGGATTCGGTGACTGATCAGAACCATTTAGGGATGGATACCGCTGTCAGGTTCCTTTTTACCTAGCAGGGTCAGTAGTACGCACTCAGTACACACATTGCGATTTAAGCAGCTGCAGCTCAGGCGAACATTATACATTTAATGTATCGGATGCATATTAGGGCTACGGCCGCTTGCAGCAGTGTAACGCATTGTGGGATTCGGAAAGTTACTTTCAGTTTTGTTAAGGAAGTGTGTAGTTTTTGCACACAGCGCGGCACGTTGGCTGGGTTTGATTACAGTTAGCGGAAGGAAGGTACTCTTCGTTCTTAAACCCGAACCTCTTTGGTAAAACTGCTGCAGATGGAGGGGTCGGTAATAGCTTAGTTTTCGGATTTAGTGAACGTGTTTTGAAAGTTTACCTGCACTCTTTTTTTAAGCCTATTTTATTTCCTATTCTTGTTATGCAGTCTGGCATGGTCCTGCTAAGCCTGTGGTCACAGTGTCTGGGCATGCGACGTGGTATGAGCAGCCCTGTTTGGTTGGTTGCAGGTATAGTTGTATGCTGGCTTGTGGACGTTTTAGCCAATGTTTTGTCTCAAAATAATTTATATTTATTTTTCTCTGCACTATACTTTGAATAGAGAGTTTAAAGTGCCCTAAGCCTTAACAGTCCCATTCGTGCCGAGCTCAGACTTGTTAAGTGAGGCTGGATAACAGCTAGGAGCTGATGGTGATAGAACGCAGGGCCAATAGACTGTGTGCCAGTCTCTTACATCTCGGTGTGGCATAGCTTGTTTAAAAAAAGAGAGTTGTAAGTAACACAACAGAGGACTTGTGGGCTTGATCACCACTGGTGTGTTTAAATTCTGCACATCAGAGGTGTTGGAGGCGGGTATGAACATTTTCTAGCTAGACAACTGTGCTATAGGAAGGTGTATGGCATGCTATGCAACTGGTTAGTACAATGGTGGTACAACTACCTAAATGTGCTGTGGGCTGATGTTCTGTAGAATAATGCTGTGCAATGACTGCCCATTTGGAAATAGATTTAGTGAATAACAATGGACGTGGGCTGTGAAGACAGTATGCAGTGAAGAGGAAAACACAACACTATCTGTTAATTGAGAAACCAGGAAGGGTTAGCAGCTTCCTTGTGAAATATGAGACTCATATTGTAAAAGAAAGTATAAATACATTTAGGAAACTTCGATGCCTCTCAACTGTCCCTAATTTCACATCATGTCTCCAATTTTGCTTTATATTTTTATTCTGTTTCTCATAAAACCAGTGGTTTTCCGGCAACATGTTGAGGATCGCAGCTACCAAATAATGACAAACATTTGAGTTTCAGACTTCGTATCCTTCAAAAATGCACGCTACTGCATTATCGCAACTTTCTATATATACAAGAGTGATATTTAAAATCTCTCATTTTTTGGGGCCTTTGTCCATGATTCTTGAGTTGAGAGGTTGAGTAGTATGGATACATGACATTGTGCTTATACAGTGGATATAAAAAGTGTTCACACCCCTGTTAAATTGCCAGTTTTTTGTGATATAAAAAATGAGACCACAATAAATAATTTCAAATCTTTTCCCACCTTTAATATGACCTATAACCTGTACAATTCAATTGAAAAACAAACAAATCTGTTAGGGGAAAACTATAAAAAATAAACATACAATAAGCTGGTTGCATAAATGTACACACCCTTAAACTAATACTTTGTTGAAGCACCTTTTGATTTAAGTACACATTCAGTCTTCTTGGGTAGGAGTCTATCAGCATGGCACATCTTGACTTGGAAAGATTTGCCCACTCTTCTTGCAAAAGTGATCCACATCTGTCAGATTGTGAGGTGTGAAGCTATGTGAAGGCTGCCAGCCTAGCTAGATAGAATTTTGTAGATAATTCTATGTCTTTGTAAATATTAATAAAAGCCATAGGCTTGTTCTCTTAAATATGAGAAGACTGTATTGGATGTTGAACTGCAAAAATGTAACAGTGCACTCTGCTGTAAGAAAGCTGATAAGTCATGCATTGAAAGAATGTTTGATCTCAGGGCTCGGAGCCGTGGTGTCTGAACCAGCAGATTATATCTGTTGTTTTGAGACCAGTGTTAATTGCTAGATTTTACATATATAATGTCTTTAATTGCTGGGGTTTCCTGACCAGGTGCAAGCTTACTAAGAAATGTAAATGTAGAGTTTCTGTTAGCCTGGGAAACCAGAGAATTGTTAGGAATGATGTAATCTAAAATGAATCAGCAGGATGTATTATCAATTTAAAGGACTTTCTCAGAGACAGAGAGTATTTTAGATTTTGTCTAAAGCTGACAACTCACCAGTACTCTGCTTTTGCTTTATATGTAAGTTTATTTAGAACTGTGATTGCTCTTAGATATAGATAGAAAATAGTACATTTAGTCTAGCTGTTTTCTGTATTGATGTCAGACCTATTCTACTGTATTATTTTAAGCATTTTCCTGTGATGTCTGAACTCTTGACTGGCACTGTGTAGTAAGAAGTATTGTCTTGTGTTTTATTTATTATTAAATATTTTTAACCTTTCAACTGTGGCTGTTTTGCGTAGAGATAATTTAAGCTCTAGAGTACATTGGATGTCTTTAGTGATACTGGCCAAGCCACTCCAATAGCTTTAGCCCTGGGCAGGGTTGCCAGACGTCCCCATTTGAGCGGGATTGCCCTGGGATCAGCAGCCCAATCCCGAGTCCAGCATTGCCGGTTTAAATCCCAGTGAAACAGCCCTCCGCTTTTTTTTTTTTTTTTGATTGGCTCGTATAAGAGCCAATCAAAAATAGCTAAACACGGAGCTGCTTATGTTTAATGCGGAACATCAGGCAGTTCTGCATTAAACACAGCTCCGTTTATTGATTGGCTCGTATACCGGCATACGGGCCAATCAAAAATTGGTAAACACGGAGCTACTTGTGTTTAATGCGGAACTGCTTGATGTTCCATATTAAACAGAAGTAGCTCTGTGTTTAAAGACTTTTAAGACTTTTTTTTTTTGGTCCTCACTTTGTCCCTAGCCGGCCAGTCAGAAATCTGGCAATCCCGGCCCTGGGTCACACTTACTACTTGGATAATAATATTGCACAGTAATAATTGGACACCCCTTGGTAAGGGCCTTATTAGTAGCTGATATTAGTGGTTGGTGGCAGCTGGTACTACCTTATAGACTGGCAGGAAGGGGCATAGCTTGAGAACCTGTGCCAGCCTTCCCCAGGAGTGTCTATGTGTTTGTATATAACTCATATCTTAAAGAGTGTGTGTGTGTGTGTCAGCTACTTGGGCAGGGACACGAAGCACTGGTTGGACAGAGAGGGTGCTGGAGGTTTTAGCTTGACCACTAGGCTGAGACTTGTACCCTATAACTGTGCCAGTGGGTAAGTCTTATTGGGGATCTGGGGAGAAACCAGCCCCAGACTGACTGTGATCTCTTTGTGCTCTTAAGGGAAATTGTACACTACTGTGTGTGTATTTGTCATCCTTTCCATTGTGGATGCCCCTCACTGGTGTTAGTGGCGAGGACTGAGGCTCCTTAATTGCTGGGCCAGTGCATGGGTGTCACACAAGGGCATCTCTTGTGCACAGCCCTCTTCAGGTCACCCCACAGATTTTCTATTGGATTTAGGTCTGGGCTCTGGCTGGGCCATTCCAAAACTCTTAATTTTCTTCTGGTGAAGCCATTCTTTTGTTGATTTGGATGTATGCTTGGGGTCATTGTCATGTTGAAAGGTGAAATTCCTCCATCTTCATCTTTCTAGCAGACACCTGAAGGTTTTGAGCTAAACGTGGCTGGTATATGGAACTGTTCATAATTCCCTCCACCTTGACTAAAGCCCCAGTTCCAGCTGAAGAAAAGCAACCCCAAAGCATGATACTGCCACCACTATGCTTCACCGTGGGGATGGTGTTCTTTTGGTGATGCAAAGTGTTCTTTTTACACCAAACGTACCTTTTGGAATTGTGGCCACAAAGTTCACCCTTGTTCTCATCGGACCATAACACATTTTCCCACAATCTTTTGGGAGACAATGTATTGTTTTGCAAATTTTAGCTGGGCCTGTATTTTTTTCTGTGTAAGAAAAGGCTTCTGTCTTGCAACCTTACCACATAGTCCTGGCACATGGAGAATACAGGAGATTGTTGTCGCATGTAGTACACAACCAGTACTTGAAAGAAATTCCTGCAGCTCCTTCAGTGTTGCTGTAGGTGTCTTGGCATCATCCCTGACCAGTTTTCATCTTGTCTTTTCATCAGTTTTGGAGGGATGTCCAGTTCTTTGCAATGTCACTATTGTCCCATATTTTCTCCATTTTTTGATGACTGTTTTCACTGTGTTCCATGGTATATCCAATGCTGTGGAAATTTTTTTGTACCCTTCTCCTAACTGATAACTTTCAACAATGAGATCCCTTTGATGATTTGTAAGCTCTCTGTGAACCATTGCTTTTGCTGTAGCAGGCAACTGAGTAAATGTCAGGAAAATCCTACTAGGACAACTGAACTTTATTTGGGGTTAATCAGAGTCCCTTTAATTGATGGCAGGTGTGTACCAAATAAGACTGAATGATGTAATTAAATCAAAAGGTGCTTCAACAAAGTATTAGTTTAAGGGTGTGCACACTTATGCAATCAGCTTATTGTTCGTTTTTTATTTTTTACATTTTCCCCCTAACAGATGTTTTTTCAGTCGAATTGTACAAGTTATAGGTCACATTAAAGGTTGGAAAAGTTTTGAAATGATTTATTGTGGTCTCATTTTTTTATATCACAAAAACCTGGCATTTTAACAGGGGGTGTGTACACTTTTTATATCCAATGTATGTGGGACAGAGCTCAGAGAAATGTAAGGGAGCATTTGACAGAAGTATCTGTTACCTGTCCTGCCACATTTGGAGACAGTAGGGTGCTTGCATCCACATGGGAATTAAGTATACTAGTGCATAGCATGCATGCAGTCATCAATTCATTACTTTTACTGGTAGATGACCACTTAGGCCCTTTTGCAGACATTACATACTTATAGTAGTGGAAGTCTGTCAATATATTCTTAAAAATTACAAAACAAAAGAAAAAAAGTATACAGGACACACACACAGTATGCATTACTAGTTAGATCTGGTGAGTTTTTTGAGTGATTAAATGACGTGTTTGTTACTGCTAAATATATTACAAGCCAGGTCCATGATATAACATAGTTTTATAGGTGTACACTAAGCACCGTTGAGAAACCTAGCTCCAGAATAATTTGGAGTTGTGCTCCCCTTTCAAATAATGCCATGCTACACACTCCAGGGTGCATTTAATGTTGCCCATCCAGTCATCCAGAGTAGTTTTGAATTCAGCCATTGAGTTCTATTTCTTGACATATAAAGAATGGAATTACGGCAAACAACAGAATAAAGGGAAAAGTTAAAATATCTACTTCAATAAAAATAAAAAATGGAGGGTCACATGGGGGCTGTACTGTACTCTCATCTCTGTATTTCTAAATGTACCAACTCTGAAATCACGGAAATATGGGGTAAAAGGAAACTTACTTACCCCCCCACCACCACACATCCACAGTTCTGTGGTTCAGCTAATTGGCTGTTCTGTGATGCAAGTAAAAATCGGGTAAATCTAATCCCATTTCAGTGACAGCAATCTAATCTATTGGGTATATAAATCTAATCCCATCTCAGTGACAGCAATCAAATCCATGTAACCCATATATATATATATATATATATATATATATATATATATATATATCTACCTTACACTGTAAGAACACTGCAGTCTATTTGTGATCGCTTAAAATAGCATAGTTATAGTTATCAGTTTAATTTTGTGACATTTTGCTTGTAAATATTTGCTGAATATACATTTACTGTGACATTTTTTCTTCTTGTAAAATGTTAGTAGTTCAGTCCATTGTGTTGTATGTGGTTTGTGGGTGGATACTTCAAAACTTGTATGATGTAACATAATGTCACTTCAGTATAATGCTTGTCTTACAATAATTGTAAGTGATTTTACCATTATTGTAAGTATAATGCTTTATTCTCACTCAGAGTTACTGCAGTGTAATGCCTGCCAATTTTCACTGTGAGTTAATGAATGATGTTGGTTTAATGCCAGTCATAGTCCCACTGTGAGTGAGTTACTCTGGTGTACCTGTCTTATTGTCACTGTAAGTGAGTTACTTATCTGTAATGTCTGTCTTATTGTCATTTCAAGTTACTTAGATAATGCCCCTTATACTGTTATTGTGAGTTACTTGAGTGTAATGCCTGTCATAACTCTATTTTGACTGAGTGAAAGGCACTTACTATCATCAGTTTAATGCCTTTTGTACTCTCTCTGTAAGGGAGTTGCTCTGATTTAATGCCTGCTTTACTGACAACTGAGTAACCCATAATGTGAGGCCTGTTTACAAAGCCTCACTGCAATAGGGAAACTTGCTCTGACAGAAATGCTTTTAGAGCCCAATCCAGCATGGTTGTTCATGCAGGCAAAATATATACACTGAAGGGTATAGTTTCTAAAAATAAAAATAGGAAATGGATTATTACTTTAGCAGTAACATGAATGCATGGCATTAACAGGCAAAGGTGCAGGTGATTTGTATCACATGTAGCAAGGCACATGCTTTTGCCTTATCTTTTAAAAGAGTGCAAGTAAACATTCATTACTTAATGTCTTTTAGATAAATAGTAGAGTAACTTGATTTTTGTTTCTCTCTTCTTGCCTTTTACTTTGTGTTTATTTTTAACAGTAGATTTACCTGAATGGAAGAGGCTGAGCTAATGTTCTAGGTTTCCGAAAGAAGATTCCCCCTCCCTTTTATACATACCCAGCAGGATGAGCAGCCCTGACCATGCTGAGTTCCACCTTATTGATGGGAGTGAGGCAGCCCAAACATCAGGTGAAGAGGATGGTGTTACGCTAGATGGAAATGTTGCTACTGTGGTTCTCCACCTTTATCCATGCCCACAGGAGCAGAAATCATCCGACAGTGAAACAGGATTCACCTCTCAAAATGGTAAATTGTGCAAATACCAGTTCACAAAGTAATTTCTATTGACAGCTGCATCTTGACATTTCTGACAGTTACATTTTCTTCTTTTTGTACTGTGTATATTCCATGATGCTGACCCGCTTTCTTTCTGTGAATCTGACCTGTTTACTTTTTGTCCTCATAGTAACAGCTGAATTGCATAGGGGATTGAAAATTTTCTTCTTGCTTTTGTAACACAGATTTTCAGATATGTTTGTCTTCTCATGGCTGTCTGCCCACTAAACACCATTAGCAGGGAGTATTGCAGTCTAGCACTAAAATGTTTTGCATCTACACAATGATGTTAATGTAAACCATGTTAACTCTGTAAAGTAGGCTTGCATGTCACTGTTTCAGCAGGAAGAGTGCTTATAAGTAAAATTCATATCTGCAGATAATGGGGAGCTAAAGCAGTTCTGCCTCTGCCTGTCTGTCTACAGCTATGATAATGGGGTATCTTTAAACACGGGCCATAGGAGGTAGGGGTTGTCATGTTAACAGGATTTCTGATTTTCACTTATGGCAGTCTAGGCCTGTGATTCCAGTAAGCAAGCTCTACTGCACTTGGGCAGTGGTGCATATTTATGTATGAATGCCCACTATAGGAATGGATCATTTTAACATGTGATCTTGGTCACATAAATCAGGTAAGGAATGCAAACTAAAATTAAAACAATAAAAATGTATTTCATCATATTTCACTGCAAAATACTGAACCAACAGATTACTTTAACTGATTCAGAAAAGGGTAATTCTGTGGAATACAGTGGCAAATTGGATACGCCACAGACGAATCCATGAAACTGTTGTTGGGCATTAAGTAATTGTGGCTCTGTTAAGCTCCCCTAGAGGCATAAAGAATACTTGCTACCCAGTAAAAATGTATTTTCATAGTGAGGACTGACTATAGCATTGACATGCAAGCGTCCATAGTAAGACAGGAATAGCATTTGAAATACATGCGGTTAACACCAAGAAAGCTTGGTTACCTTGGCAAGGGGTGGTCCATGGGAGGGGTGGTCCACGGGATGTCCAGTGGGAAAGTTACTTGAGTAATGTCCTGTTTAAAAATTTTCAGCCATAAAACACTGGACTCGTCTCAGTTTGGTGTCATCAAGGGCAGGCCATGCTTACTAAGTCTAGTGGATTTTTTTTAAAAGGTCACCAAAGCAATGGATGAAGGGATAACTGCATGCACTGCATACCTCAACCTGGCCAAACTTTTTTGCAAAATTCCCCACTCAGGCATAGTAGAAAAGTAAAATAAACTATGAATAACTCCCTATGTCACCTACCAGATTGTCAGCTGGCTCACAAATAGGGCATAGGAAATCAAAATAAGGGAAGTAAGCTCCACAGAGAGACCAGACACCAGTGGAATCCCCCAGGGTTCTGTGATGGGACCTCTCCTGTTTGGCCTTTTTGAAGTAAAAACCAATGCCAAAGGGCACTGGTTGACTAAGTTTGCGGATGACTGCATGCTTGGAGCAGTCACTAAGTCTCCAAATGACTTTGCCACTCTGCAGGAATGTCTGTCCCAAAAAGGAACTGGTGCCAAAATCATGGAGTGAAACTAAATGCGAAAAAAAATGCATTATTGTATCCTTTGGGAAGTCATCTACCACATTAATAATACGTCTCTAAGAAATGACCCAGTTGTTTCGGATTTGGGAACTTGTCTGGAGAGAAACTACCTATTGAGCAATGTGTGTCCATTGTTGTAAAAGTCTTTCTATATTGTACAGCTTATAAAAGTTATTGCGTCTAGATATAGGGATGTCATCATCCCCCTTAACTCAGGCCTCATTAGGCCAATCAGCAGATGTAATCCCCCCTTCAGCAAGTATCTGTCCAGACACATGCACCAACTGGAATACCCACAGAGATACCATACTTAATGGATACAAGGCCTAAAAAACATGTCATGCATGGATCGGCTCAAAGCCCTGCCACTTTACTCTGTATCCTACAGACTGCTAAGAGGTGACCTGTGTCTGGCATACAAGGCATCCTCCAACCTAGTACTGATGGATTCAGCAAGTCAAATAGCATCAGAAATGCTCAGTCTAGGAATATAGAGCTCTTCTGCAATGTCAGCAGAATGTACAGTTATGTACACTTACCATAAATGTAGATGTTCGAGTGTATTCACTGTTGCAGTCATCACATTTGGGTTATCCCTGCCAGGGTAGCCCTCAGCCGGCCCGAATACCAGAGACTTAGTATTTCTGCGTCAGTTGCTGTCACTTGAGGATTGACGTCAGATCGTCAGTAGTATAAAGGAAGGCAGCCGATGCCATTACATCAGTTTTTCTTGCCCTAACTTGTCAGGAGCCCCCAAAGTAGGAGGCCAGGTTCTGGTGGAAGAACCCCAACAGTGTAAAATAAATACCAATATATCCCTTGTAAGGAAAGGAGAACAATAAGGAAGAAAGGTAATAAAAGGAGAAAGAGTTGAAAGGAGGATGGAGGGAGGGAAACCAGGACTGCAACAGTGAAGTCACTCGAACGTATACATTTATGGTAAGTGTACACAACTGTACTATGTTCTTCGTGTTTCACTGTTGCAGTCATCATATTTGGGTAGATTCCCAAAGCTGAGGAAAAGGGTGGAGGCAGTCAAGGAAGCTAGGGGATGGCTAGGATGCCCTGCAAGACTGCAGAGGTAAACCCTGCCCTGGATTTGGAGAAGAAAGGCAGGTGGTAATGCTTGGCAGATGTCCAGGTGGCAGCCTCCAGGATGTCCCTGGTGGGAACTCCTCTGAGGAAAGCTGCGGAGGCTGAGTGTGTCCTGGACCCCCTTGTGGGAGGCTTTCCATGCTGTTTGTAGCAGAAATGGATGCAGTGTGCTATCCATTTGGAAATGGTTTGCTTGGAAATGACTTTGCCTTCTGCCCCTGTAACAAAGCTATCCAGCAATTGATCAGGCTTTCTGAAGGATGTAGTCCTGTCCAGATAGAATCTGAGCTGTCTGTGCACATCTAGAGAGTGAAGAATCCTTTCCCACTTTGTTCTGGGGATTAGGAAAGAAGGTGGGCAAATGAATGGATTGGTCGGGAGCCACACTGCACACCACCTTGGGCATGAAGAATTGGTTAGTTCTGAGGGATACCCTGTCTGCTTGGAAGATGATAAAGGGTTCCACAGCCATAAGTGCTTGCAGCTCAGAGACTCTTCTGGCTGAAGTGATGGCCAGAAGGAATGCTGCCTTCCAGGAAAGAAATTTTAGCTCTGCAGGAGAAGCTGGTTCAAAAGGGGGCTTTTCCAAGATAAAGCTAAGTTCTCAAGCTGGTGTTGGTGCCCTTCTGGGGGCCTCAAGTTTCTATCCCCCTTGAGGAACTGTTTGATCAAAGGGTGTGAGAAAAGGGGCTGCTCAGTGGGAAAATGAGCAGAAATAGCAGAGGCATGAATTTTTATAGAGGAGAAAGAGAGACCACTGTCTAGTAGGTTAGCTAAGTAATCCAGGATGAGAGGGTTAGAGGGCTGTGTGATTGGCTCTCTTAGCCTGGATCCAGGTGCAGAACTTTTTCCATTTATCTGCATAAGACTTTCTGCTGCTAGGACATTTGGCCTCACTGATAACATCCAGAACCTGTTTACTGAGGATGGCAGATTGGTTCGGGGTTAGGGAATAAGCCAAGCTGTCAAATTGAGTGTCTATAATTGGGGATGCTTGAATTCCCCTTCCCTCTGGATCAGGAGGTTTGGAATCTGAGGAAGATGCCATGGAGGCAGCAGGGACAGGCTGTGCAGCAAGGGGTACCAGTGTTGTCAGGGCCAGTCTGGAGCTATAAGAATGGTCCTTGGTTTTTCCTCCTTTATTTTGAGCAGTACCCTGGGGATGAGAGGTAGAGGAAGAAAGGCATAGACCGATAGATTGACCCAGGGGAAGAACTGGGCATCCACTTTCCAAGCCATGCAGTGATGCTCCCTGGTGCAGAATTTGCTGAGCTGATGGTTGGTGTGGGAGGCAAAGAGGTCAACCTTCGGGGTTCCCCATTTCTGAGGGTGAAGATACTTCTGTTGAGTTGCCACTTGTGTGGGTCCAGAAGGTTTCTGCTTAATTGGTCTACCAGAGAGTTGAGAGAGCCTGGTAGGAATTGTGCTAACAGGTGTAGTTGCATGGAAGAGGCTGTGAGCCAAAGGGTCATGGCCGGCTTGCATAGAGGGTAGGAGTGAGTCCCTCCCTGCTCGTTGATGTACTACATCACAGTGGTGTTGTCTGTTTTGATCAGGAGAACCCCTGTAGAGAGAAGGGGTTTGAAAGCTATCAAGGCGTGCTGCACAGCCATCATCTCTTTTTGATTGATATGCAGAGGGATTTGCTGTGGGCTCCATTGGCCCTGTATGCACATGCCTTCCAGGTGTGCACTCCAAGTGTAGTCTGATGTGTCTGTCGTGAGGGTCTGGGCGGCGGGGGTGGGGAGAAGTGCAGTCCCTTGTTGTGGGAGCATGCTGCTGCCCACCAAAGAAATTCCTTTCTGAGGCAAGGAATTATAGGTAAAAGAGTTTCCAGGTCTTGAGAGTGTTGACACCAAAGGCTCTTTAGGTACCATTGAAGTTTCCTCATACGCAATCTGGCATATGGAATGAGTAGTATGCAAGATGCCATGAGCCCCAGAGCTTGCATGATCTTCCTTGCAGATAGCTGGGGCCTGGTGGCTAGTTGAGAGAAGTAGGCTGTCAGGAAAATTTCTTCCTGTGGTGTAAGGTATGCAATCTGGGATGCTGTGTCCAGACTTGCTCCCAGGAAGATTATCCTTTGGGTGGGCACCTGTTTGGATTTCTTTTTGTTGATTGTGTACCCTAGGGAGGTTAGAAGGGTCTTTACAAAGGCCAGGTGCTTGAGCAGCTTTTCCTGGCTGTCTGCCTGAATAAGGCAGTTGTCTAAGTGTAGATAAATTTGAATATTTCTTTGTCTGCAAAAGGCAATGGCCGGAGGCAGACATTTTGTGAAAACTCTGGGAGCAGTAGATAAGCCAAAGGGAAGCACGGAGAACAGAAAGTGTTGAGATCCTGCCCTGAAGCGGAGATATTTCCTGCATGATTCCCTGATAGGAATGTGGAGGTAGGCCTCTTTTAGATCTAGGGTGGTTAGCCAAGCGTCCTTGGAGAGCATGGGTAGCAGCTGCTGGAGGGTGAGCATTTTGAATTTTGGAATCACCAGGAAGGTGTTTAGAATGAATAGATCGAGGATGGGGCACCAAGTGCCCACTTTTCTGGGCACCAGAAAAAGTCTGGAGTAGAAGCTTTGGCCTGTCTGTTCTGCAGGAACGTGCTCTACTGCCCTCATAGAGAGCAGGGGAAGGATTTGCTTTTGAGCCTCTGCCCACTGATTTGGTGGTAGATCTGGGAACCCTTTTGGGGTTGGAAGAGTGTGGAAGGAAAATCTGTATCCCTGAGGCAATGTTCAGAACCCATTAACCCTTGGTAATGGTGGTCCAGCTGCTTGAATGAAAGGAGAGTTTTCCTCTTAGGAGTAAGTGAAGGTGGGCGGGGGGGGTGGAGTCATCGTGAGTTCTTACCATAAGGGGGTGGCGTAGAACTCCCTGGTTTTGAAGTGGAGGTAGTCCACTGCTTAGATCTCTGCATTCCCCGGGGCTGCTGTCTGGTGGGGTTTCCACAGGGCCTAGGCTGGGCCGGTTTACTTGGAGCAGGAAAGGACCAGTGCGTGGAGGGACAATGCCTGCTGAACTTAGGGGGATGGACATGTAAAAATGCCTTGCTGCATTGGCCGGGAATTGAACCCGGGCCTCCCGAGTGGCAGGTGAGAATTCTACCACTGCATAGATTTTGCTTTTTCTTCCATCTTTTTTAAGACCTGTTCTGCCTTAGTGCCAAATAAGTTATCTTTGTGCAAGGGGACATCCAACAATTTAGATTTGACATGGTCTGGCAGGGGTTGTTCCTTAAGCCATGCATGTCTTCTAATGACAGATCCAGTGGCTGCTGCCCTGCAAGAAGCTTCTAGGGTGTCATAACCACAGTACAAAGTGTGTTTAGTTATTTGACTTGCAGAATGCATTAAGTCTTGTAAATCTTTAGATTCTGCCCAAGCAGAAAAGGAAGAAATTTTTTTGTTTAAGGAGTTCCAAGGAATGTTGCTGAAATTTCAGCATATGGAACTGACAGTTTAGTGCCCTGATAGCAAGAGTAGCTGAGGTGTATACTTTTTTACCCTATCTGTCCAATGCTCGGGAATCCCTGTCTGAGGGGGTGGGATTCTTAGCAGAGGTTGCTTTAATCCCTTTTGGCCCTTGAGAAATGACCTCAGGGTCAGCTGTTGGATTTTTAAAAAGATATTTGGGTGAGTCAGGGACTCTATAGTACCTGTCTGGTTTCTTGGGAGCAGGAGGTAGGGCATCAGGAGTCAAGCTGGATTCAAGGAAAACATCATCCAGGACTGGGGGGATGGCCAAGGGTCTGTGTTGTGGAAGATCTTGGAATTTCCTGAGTCTCTTTTTAGACTGAGGGTAGTCCTGACTCTCCCATTGGAAATGCACCCCTAAAGTATGCGGGGTTTCCCTAAAGGAAAAATCCTCTGGGGGAGAGGCTGAAGGAATGGAGTCCTCTACATCAGAATCCTCTTAAGTGGAGTGGGGTTGCATGTCTTCATAGTCAGATTCATCTGACTCTTGTTCAGACAAAACTACAGAGGACAGATCTCTTTTCCTTTTTGAGGGGGTAGCTTGGCTTCCTCTGATCAGCATGATAAGGTCTTCCTCCATTTTAAGCATTTGAGACCGAGGCAAGGTAGCAGGCGCCAGAGAGTGGGTCATTGGTTTCTTGGGTGTGGTTCGAACCCTGGGCCTAAGAAACTGGGTTGTTTCTGAAAGAACGGTAGTTGCGAAAGAAGACGCCGGTTTGTGTCGAGATTCGGTAGTGCGAAGGACTTCCTCGGAACCCGGTGCCTGCTCAGTGGCTCCAGACTCATCCAAGGTAGAGACAACCGCAGGATCCTTAGTCGAAGAAGAGTTTTGTGGCATAACGGACTCCGAAAGGGTCTCAGTAGTGGCCTGCGAATCAACTGAAGCGGGTATCGGGCTGTGAAAGTGCCTCACTGAGTACCAGAGGACTGACGACTAGCTTAACGGAAGCGTCATCGGTAGGTTTGGACCTGTGCAGTCTGTCTCTGTCTTTATCTTTATGTTTTTTTGGAAGATCTGCTGTCGGATGGCTTACCGAAGCCATATCAGAATTTGAAGAATGTAAACAAAAATATCTGGCTACAATAAGGGCCCAACGATGGATAGTTCTAGGGTTGAACAAAGCACAGAAGCGACAATGGGGGAAGTCGTGGTCTGGGCCTAAACAAGTGATGCAGTAAGAGTGGAAGTCTTGGTGTGGTATTTGCTTTCCACAGGCGTGACAATTAACTTTTTTCTGACATCGGTTAGTGCAAGAAAAAAGGATCCCGAACGGGGTACTTAGCTTTAGAAGACTTCAACTTGAATTCGGAGATGAAAACTCAAGTAGCGGCCGACCAGCACTCGTGTGAACTGCTTCTGCTTTGGGCTCCATGGCAAGAAAGACTGATGTAATGTCGTCAGCTACCTTACTTTATACTACTCACGACCTGACGTCAATCCTCAAGTGACAGCAACCAACGCAGAAATACTAAGTCTGTGGTATTCGGGCCGGCCGAGGGCTACCCTGGCAAGGATAACCCAAATGTAATGACTGCAACAGTGAAACACAAAGAATATCTGTCCATATTGAAAGGCAACGTGGATCTATGGATGTGGAAACAAAATTTACTCCAAGACTTCCCCATGTACTACTAATGGACAGAGGCAGCTCCTACATGCTTTATCCCATGCATGTGTCCCCTCAAATTATGTATTGTGTGATCCCAAATAGAATATTAGGGGTAATATATAATTATTGACCATGGGACGGGTAACGCTAATCTCTAACTAAATGGAATAGGTTAATTCAAGCACGGAAAACTTACCAGGCTTAAACTGACCCACAAGGGCAGATAGCATAGTACTTGCCTATGAATCTATGAAGTGGCCCATGTGATTTGAAGTGGAGCAGTCGACAAAGAATTATAATTCTCAAAAGGAGGGAAAGGATTTAAATATAAACACTGCTGTTTGTGTTCAGGGGGATTATTTAAAAATGACATTTGCCTCCAGTGAAAGGGTGAACCATCTTACGTGAATAAAGTTAACAGTAGCCAATGCTTATGACTAGTAAAAGATGATCTCATATGCATGGCTGCTGGGATGTGGTAGTATAGAAACCAGTATCATGCAGAAAGAATCGGGACAAATTCAAGGCTGTCTTCAACATTTTTAAATATTGCCACTGTTAACTTATATGACATTCTATTGGAATTTGTTTTTACCATGCATTTTCTGAAGAATAAGGAATTCAGTATTTTTACTTTTTTGACATTACTCAAGTCTCTCCCAAAATGCCTGACTGAAAGTTCTGAAAATTAAGGATGTGTGTTCACGTAACCTACTACTGGATGAAGACTGAATGCTCGAGCTTCAGTTGCCCAAGGTTCAACCTGCCGACTTACTTCCTCCTTAGGAAGTCATTGTCAGAGAGTTGTGGCGACAATGATACCATTTTTAAGGGAATTTCCCCCTTGTTAAAGTTGGTGCAACTGTAGAGTTGGTGTACACATAAGTTCTGGGAGTGTGGCTGGGTTACCCCAACATCAGGGGGTGCAGGGGGGATCGGCCCCTGCAAAAGCATTTAGGGTGTATTTCAGAAGTTTTTTTTTCCAGTGAATCCAGTTCAGGGATTCCAATTTTTGATGCATTTCCTTTCATCTACTCATAATGGAAGCACCTCTAACAGTTAACAGGAGTGGGCAGTACTGCTTTATGCTGTGTACTACACCCTCAACAATGAAGTACTGCATCACGTGATGTCTCATATTCCCTGGATTGCGTCACGTAGTTTGCTGCATCAGTGGTATGAAATACTACTAGATGCTGTACCTCTTCACTTCATGTTCTGCAGCTCTGGGATCTGGTACCACCTGTTTTCATGGTGTTTTGACACACCTATTAGAATGCAAACAAACCTCACTCTTGATACAGGAACCAACTGTAAAAAATGAAATGTCCAAAACAAGCAGCACAGGTTCCAGGCACAGCTGAACGCAACAATATTTAATGAAAACACAAAGAAACAGTTCATGAACTAATTAACCTTAATTATTGTATCATTTCTAAGTGTGAATTTCATTGGCTGTATCACATTTAAATATTGAGCAACAGTTGTAATGTTCTGTTATGGTCTGATGAAGCAGAGTTTTGATCCATGAAAGCGCTTACCCATGTTTCTTTGTGTTTTCATTAAATATTGTTGCCTTCAGCTGTGCCGGGAACCTGTGCTGCTTGTTTTGACACACCGCTGTCTTGTATAATACTGTTTAGAAAGCATGTGACATGTATGTATGGTAAATGACTTAAAACTGTAAGAGAACTGAAGTATGCCTCTCGGACCATCTAAGTAGGATATAGCTTCCGTCTATAGTTTTCTTGATTTGTAATAGGAAGAGCTAAAATAAATGCTAACTATTCTGGCAAGCATGTGATTTTTTTCAACTGCTGCCAATTAAGGTCAGTAGTATGGCTGGAAGTATTATGACCTTTACTGTTTAACATCACTCAGACAGTATTGTCTAATTGTAGAAGTTTTGATGTATTTTAAGTCCCTTGTTTTCTGCTACACCCTGGGCATACACTTGCATCCTTTCATCTGATGGATGTATTATGACCTCTTTTTCTCTCAGTGGTGCCTGCTCCTTACATGTCCTCCAGCCTCTGCCTGTAGCACATGTTGGAACTGTGGTCTGGTTGGAGTAAAAAATGTGAGTATGTAAATTTGGGCTCAGAAACTTTGCCTTGAATATTCTGGTTCTCTGCCCAACCCCCAGTCAGCATAATGATTTTTTTTTCTTGTCCAGGCTAGACCCCGACCCCATATATTTTGGAAACCATATTGACAATGTGTGGGTGGAAAATGACCTGTAGGGTTAATGTCTAGGCAGTCCCTTTGCTCAGGCTAGAACAGGAATATATAACAGACTGTGTCATTGCAAGAAAATTACCCTGGACTAGAACCCTGAATTCAGGTATGTCCTGCTGATGGGCATATTGTTGCTCCTGAGTTTACGTAGGTCACTTAAGCACATGACAGTGCTGGGAACTTTAATCCCATAGAGGAAAGGATAGGCTTTTGCAATCCCATAAAGTAGCCCCCCCCCAAAAAAAAAAAGAACATTTTCTGGAGTATCCCATCAAGGATTATCCTGCCAACAAAAACAAAACAAAAATACTGAATAGCTGCAACTTAACTAGCAACTTAAATTTTAGCTTTGCTGTATTGTCATTGTCACATTTGAGAGTCATAAAACATTTGGTAGGAAGATCACATGCAGATGAGATGAAAAATTCATAGAGAAAGAAATGATATCCATCTTCAGTAACTCTTTCATTGGTGCTACATTTCTGAATTAAGCTGATGAAATTGTTGAATTAGTCTTTATGTAACAACAGTGTGGAGCAGGCAGAGTTATCCCGCTTGTGCACTTTGTTCTTTAATAGTTTCTGGTGGGCCAACTTCCTCAGAGTTTTTCCACCTCAGAGAAGCCCGCTGGCCAAAATATTTTGGTTGTGATGCTTAAATCCTGGTAATAGAGTCAACAATTGCTGGTTCTGTCCAACTTAATTTACTGTTTGCCTAGTAACCAAACAACAAAGGAGTTGCGATCCAGCAAATGGCATCTTAAAGTACAGATTTGCAGAATTAGCCCAGCGCCTCTTATTTCATCTTTTCTTATTGCACATGAATCTCTGGTAAATCTTGCTTAATCTTTAATGTAGCTGTATGACGTTTAGCACTGTAGCCTGTTGCTTTGTGATGCAGTCTGTGCCTGCCTGGTTTTATGAATTTTAGCAGTTGGGTGGGTCAGCAGCCCATATATGCTTGCTAATGCCAACAGGGGCCTGTCATCTTTGAAACCGGTAGAACACTGAATAAGAGGATTTTGTTTGTGTTTCTCTTTTTCCATTCTGTTGCAGCAAGTGAAGACAGATGGGAGGGAAGTACCTTCCGAGAGAAGAATACTGCTAGCACCCCCCTAAAGCATCCCACTACCCTGACAAACCGTCAGCGTGGAAATGAGGTCTCTGCATTACCTGCAACGTTAGACAGTAAGTATGTACATATAGTATCGACTCACCTTAGTATTTTGACCATTTATTTATTTTAATGTTCTTATTTGCCAAGTAGTGAGTTGGTAAATCTACAGGACCCCTTTATGTAACATTCTAGCAACAGGCAGATGCAGAGAATAACATTTAAGTTTTAGATGTACATTCAAGAATTATTTTGCTATCTCGTGCACTATGTTTGGTAGAAAACTTTGCAGCAACTGATTTTATGAGGATTATTGGTTAAATGTAAGACTTATTAAAATATGCTGGCTATCAGTGTGCCATTCCAATAATGCTGCGGTGTGGTGTTCGTAGAAATCAGCAATATTTTTAGTAAAAAAAAAACTTCTTCCTTTCACCAGCAGCATTTGCTTTGACAAAAAAATAATTTACTGATTTATTTTTTGTTGATGAGCTGAGCTCTTTGAGACCATACTGTATCCTCCATGTTGTTTACCAGAAACAGTCATGAACATTGTAAAAGTAAATCTGGGCGTAGTGAATACAGTGGATGTATGTAGGAACACATTCAAATGTTATGGATGAATTAAAGCAGTGAACTGCTGTTTGTTTTATAACCATGTAAACAGGCTGTTTTTGGGCTAATTTTCAGTTGCAGTGTGCTCACAATGACAAGGTTAGATGAAGTATAATTGAAAAGTTTGAGTAGCCAGTTTTATAGGCTTGTCTTTGGAAGGAAACCAGAGTACTGTAATACATACATTTCAACTATGAATCAAGTTACTTGCAAATGGCCACACAGAGATTAATAAATGCTTCTATATGAAGCTGTAGTCATAACAAGGCTGTATGAAGGAATTCTGCTGCTGAGTTGAGGCTTGTTTGATGTCCATCATGAGAAAGAGTGCAGTATGTCTGTTTCCTTTCATTCCTGAGCTAAAGTCAGGAATGTACAGTGACTGGTGCTTTGTAAGATGCTACAGGAGCTGTGCTGCCTCAAGAAGTTAGTGATGTCTTTGGTTTCTTTCAGTTATATAACTGCTGAGATGCAAAACGGTTGGGCTTTTTCATCAATAGAAAAATTTCAACGCAGTCCCCGATATGGTCTTTAACTTGGGGTCTAACATACAAAGTTTTTGAACACAAAGATGTGCATGGGGAAAGCCAGTGGTGAGAGTCCACCTCTGTGTTACAGCCACTCTCCTATCTCTTACTCTGCCAAAATCAGCATATGCCCTACCACCGCTAAGGTAGCAGTTACCGATGTACAGCCTCAGAAATGCTTATTAGTGGCCCACAAAACCTCTAGGTAAAGTTTACCTAACAAATTAATTCTTGCCTTATTTCCCGTTACTAACCTGTATTCCTTTCAGGAATTTCAGGTTGATTGTTTGTCATACTTCAGCTGCAGCAGTATGCTATTTCTTGTAAGAGGGGGTGTTTATACTGAATGGTTATGTGAACTAATGTACTTTATGAATGAGTTAATACCGTGATATGTGAGTTTGTTTGTTCATTTTGATATATATATGATATGATATGATATAAATGTCAGGTGACTCTCTATGAATAGATGTCTAGATGAAAGATTCAGTCTATGGTTATGGGGGTTATTTGGTTGTTAAAAGAAAGCATAGCAAATGGAGAATGAGAAAACATTAGAAATAAAAGAGCGACGTTTAATCAGAAGGCTTTGCACCAGTCCATTCAGCTTTTGCTACCTGAAGGGGGTGGGGTGGGGGTGGTTGTGCTTCAAAACAGGACCTTTCTCTATCGTGAACAAGCCTCCATTCCGCTCTCCACGCTTCGTACCATTCATCTTCTTTTATACTTTGAAAAACTGGTAACTGCTAAAAAGAAAAAAAAAATAGCAGCAACAAAAATAATCAGTAAATAAATAACGCTATTTTTAAAAAGTTGTGGTGGTCCTTAACTTCAGTGCATCTTCTAATGCATGAGAGAGATAAGTGACCTCTGGTCTGAGGCAAGTAAATGGATTTTGACCTAGAAGGCATAAGAGGTAAGAAGAGACTAAAAAGGAATGCATAAAGGGATATTTAGACTTGATACACCATTATGTATCTAAACATTTCAAGGTGTTCACACAGTTGTGACTGCTTTATAATTGCAGAGATCAAATAAAACTGTTTCAGTATGCTCTGCTTTCTACTGGTCCACGATGTCTGGCCCATAAAACCCATGCAGAGTTGGTCTTCCTAATTCCTCCTTTTGTACCTCTTCTATTCTGCCATCTGACTTTTTGGTTATAGATTGTGTCCTTCTATCTTTATGTCACTGACTTTTAGCTGCTCATAAACATCATAACAAAATTTTCTTTCCCTACAAGTGTGGAGAGATTTCCTTGCCAGCCTGGAGGCATAGAGGGATGAGACAATGGCACAAGTTTAGGTTGGGATAAGAGGGGACCTAGAGATGGTAAAAGATTTAAAGATTTGGTAGAGAGTAATTTTAAAGTTACCACTGATAATAAACCCATATATACCCTTAAATGTGGTGTGACCCATCAATGTCCCTATATTTTGTCAACTCGGACAACATATATCCATTCTTATGGGGAACATGTATTTTAATTGCACTTCTCAAGGCATTGTATAAGCACCAGTATGTCAAAGCTGTACTGTAGCTTCTGTATAGGGAAAATGGAAAGATTTTAGAGAACGTGTTTATGAGTATGTGTATGACATCAATAAGCAAAGTAACGGGAATGTACTTTCAAACCATTATTGAATTTCCCACTCCTAGTTCTTTTTATTATTTTTTTTGGCAGTCTACAAGGATCCAAGGGGAGGTTTGTGGGAAGACCATCTAGAGGTTCAGGAGTTACTTTGATAAATATACAATAGTGATAAATATCCTGGAATGAATGGGATAATATCCATATTAAGTGTCTTAAAGATGAAGTCTCATATGATTTAATTTTTATTTTCTGCATAGTTATATTTTTCAAATGAAGTAGTTAACTTCATTTGATCATCAACCTGTGGGATGCCGGATCTGGATCAGATCCGAGAACGCAGTTTCACCAGGATCTGATCTGAGCTCCAACCTCCTCCCCTACCCATAATACCGCTCCATCTCCTTCCTTCCCTCAGATTTCATTTGCCGCGGCTTTGCCAAGCAGCGTGATCTAGAGCTCCAGGCGTGATAGGTATTTTTCTTCAGGCTTTTGTGGGTGTTTTGCATTGTGATAGTGTAGGTAGGCTTCCTACTGTCTCTTCCCTCCCCTTCCCTCATGTTTTGCTTCATATTCTTCAAAAAAAAAAAAGTTAGTGTCTTGTTAGGTAGTTTAGGACTTGTCTCCCTTCCCCTACATTCCGTGTGTGTGTGTGTGTGTTAGGGCTGGGTAGTCAGTTCAACCTTGTTAAGTTAAACTTTTTTGGGTGTTGGATATGGCTGATCAGCAGGCTAAGCTGATCTTTAGAAAATGCACAGTGTGGCCATAAGTTGTCCCCTGTGGATGGCCACACTCTGTGTTGTGTGTCTGGGGGCAGCCCATTTATCGTCTGACTGCTCTATTTGTGCAGGTTTTAACCACAGAGCCCTTAAGGATCGTAGGGCAAAATTGATCCTTAAGGGACTTCTGCCTGCGACGGAGGTGGCTGCCTCTTCTTCTGTTGCAGTCACGGCCGTGACCGCACCTTCTACTTCGGCCATGGTTTCCTCTCCCTCCCA
Organism: Protopterus annectens; assembly: GCF_019279795.1. Classification (NCBI taxonomy): domain Eukaryota; kingdom Metazoa; phylum Chordata; order Ceratodontiformes; family Protopteridae; genus Protopterus; species Protopterus annectens. The sequence continues at coordinate 322,075,353 of NC_056747.1, read as the reverse complement.
GGCCGGGACTCAACCTCCCGATCAAAGGCCTGTGGTTAGGGAATCTAAGAAAGAGAGGAGCAGGGGCAGAGAGTGACAAGGGGAGGAAGAGAGCCCCAGACCATTCAGATCTGGTGGGTCCCCCCCAAAACAGTTTTTTCTAGGCCAGCTTCCCCTCGGCTCCGATCGCCAAGATTCTCACCGGAGGAGCTGAGGCCTTTTTCTAGGGCCTCCATACACTGACCCTCCTGGCCAGCGTCGGTGGCCTCACCGAGGTCCACCCATAGTTTATCTGATGCAGACATGGACAAAATGATGCGAAGGTTTATTTGCACCCAGATTCAGATGGGGGTCTTGCCAGCCCCCTCTCCCTCCAGAGGGGGAGGCTTGCTTCCCTTCTTTGCCCCGATATCTCCTTCTCCGATCCGAATCCCAGTATTAGAGTTCTTGGATCCGAGAGGTCCCGGAGTCAGGGGACCAATGCCAATGCTACCAGGTACGTCAACGCCAGCCATTACCTTGAGTATGTCGGATCCGACTGGAGCCTGGGCGTCAGATCTGAGGGGTTGAGCCTTTCCTCGTTGGTGTCAACACTGTTGGGTAAAGGTCTACCCCTCGGTATCTCAGCTCCATTGGGCTCGGCTCCAATCCCCACAACGGATCCGGGGAGAGCAGTCTCCTTACCAGTTCCTCAGGAGGCTCATTCTCCTGCTGTGTTCGACATGGTGAAGAGGGTTCTCTTCAGAGGATCAAGGCCCTTGACCATCTCATTGGATTCCGCCCCAGCTCCCTCGCTTCTGGGTGCATCTTCTGCTATTTTGCCCATGCAGGGACAGCCTGTGCTCGAGGTGCCCCAGACTGTTTCTCTCGAGGAACCTCCAGTAGTCTGCGAGCCATCTCAGGAGAGCCCCACTGAAGAGATCCCTCGTAAGCGAACATGCAAAAGGAGGCATCTGGACTCCTCTCCAGAGTCCCTCACTGAGGATACTGACTTGGAGGAAGGAGAAGGTTCTCCCAGATCACCCCCTTGAGGATGTCTCCTTTGGAGACATCATGGAAATCCTGCACCAGCGGGGGGATTGGTCCGCCCCCAAAACCTTGCTTGGACGAGTCGGTGTTACTGGAGGCCTTCGACATGGGCCCGTCTACCCCCCCCCATGTGGAACCCTTGGTGGACCTCATTACCACCAGGGCATGGAAGGAGCCAGACACTGTGGAGCCAATTCCCAGGTGCCCCAATAAGATCTTGAGCCCTCCAGTGGACAGACCAAGCTGGAACAAGGGGTCCCCTGTGGATGCCATGGTGGTAGCGGCTGCCACCAAGAAAGAACTGGCCCAGGAAAGTTCTACGGTCCATCCCTGTGACCGAAAGTCCAGGACGAATGGATCATCTGGGAAAGCGGACATATGCTTCGGCCACATTTTCTATAAGAGCGCTGAATTATTTGGCCCATGTTACTAGACTACAATGAGACTTTGTCAAGGAGTTCACTGAGTCGCTCCCAGATTCCATGTCTCTGGAGGATAAATGCACATTCTCCGCGAGAATGGCCACTCTCAAAGCGGTTACGAATACGTCCATCCGCTTCCTGTCACATGCCACTGAAGGAGCAGCAAGGGCTGCCAGGTCCAGCGTTGCCATGAAGCGACACACTTGGAGGATTAGGCATTGTCAATTCACGGAACCCTTTAAGGTGTCTTTTGCGAATGCCCCTTACGATCGTTCTTCCTTGTTTGGGAAGACAGTTCATGAAACGTTAATCCAGAGTGAAAAGGACAGGAAGACACTGTCTACCGTCGGAATCCGCTTCTCTAACCCCCAAAGATCCTTTTCCAGGAATCAGAGGGGGCAAAAGAATATGTGGTTCCGGAAGTCTCAGTATTCCTGGGACACTTGGGACTCACCTTCCCCTATAGGCAGAGGACAGACGCTGGCCCAGAGGTAGGGGGTGGTCCGAGAAATTTTGGGTCTCAAAAAACATTCTTGGACAGACCCACACAACAGCCCTGAGGGGTTGCCCGACTGCTCTGCTCTGGAGGCAGTCAGGGGTCATCTTTCAATGCACCTGATGGCTTGGGAGTCCGTGTCATCAGATCATTGGGTGCTGCAAATAATATCCAGAGGTTATACATTCCCCTTTCTAACTCCTCTCATTCCACCAAAACACCTCCCGGACGTTCCATCCATGGAAAGGGAGGCAGCAGCAATAGAAATCAGAAAGCTGCTAAGGAAACAAGTCATTCAGTCTGTCCTTGAGATCAGTCCGGATCAGGCATCTATTCCAGGTTCTTTTTGGTGCCAAAAAAGATGGGGGACCTAAGGCCCATTCTGGATCTTTCTACACTAAGCCTGTCAGTTGCCAAAGAGAAGTTCCGGATGGTCACTCTATAATCCATTCTGCCTTACCTGCAGAAGAATGACTGGAGATCTCCAGGATGTGTACTATCACATCAAAATGCACAGATGCTCCAGGTGGTTCCACCGTTTTTGGCTAGGGGCCAATCACTATCAATTCCGAGCCCTATGCTTCAGTTTCACCACAGCCCACAGGGTGTTCACCAAGGTCATGGTAGTAGCGGCTCACCTGAGGCTTCAGGGGATACAGGTCTATCCGTACCTGGACGATTGGCTTCTCGCTGCTCCCAACAAGCATCTGCTTTGTCAGGCCAGGGATTATTTCCTGAAATTGTCAGACTTGCTGGGCATAACAATCAACATATCCAAAGTTGATTCTTCCCTAGACCCTGTTCAGGTCTCGGACTATATAGGAGCGAGAATCAATTTTAACTCGAGAGAGACTCCGGAACCTATGACTTCATGTATCTGTGATCCTACACTCTCATCTTCCACCAGCCGAGGCAGTTTTGAGAGCCTTGGGTTCCATGGCAGCCACCATTACTCTTCTCCCATGTGCTCGCCTTCATATGTGGTTTCTGCAGTGGACGTTAGCAGTCCAATGGTCTCTTTTAGATCTGCCTTTGACACATCCTATTCACATAAGCAATGTATGCAGGAAGTCTCTCTTGTGGTCGATACATTCCCCGGCGCTCATAGAGGGACACCAGTTTCTTGCAACCCCTCCCCAAGCCACAGTGACCACGGATGCCTCCCAACATGGGTGGGGGGGCAGTGTTCAGGCAGGACGGTCCAAGGCACGTGGTCCCCGAACGAGACCAAACTGCATATCAATGTTCTAGAGATGAGGGCAGTCTTATTAGCACTGCAGTCTCTTCATGCCTTTCTTCCTCTGGGAATGATTGCTATTCAAACAGATAGTATGTCAGTGGTCTGGTACATCAACAAATAGGGGGGAACCAGGTCTTATTCCCTTTGTCGCGAGGCAGTGAGAGTGTGGGAATAGGCGATCTCCACCAGCTGTTTTCTGGTAGCAACGCACATTCTGGGTTGGTGCAACATTCTGGCGGACAAACTAAGTAGGACTATTCTAATGCCTTTTGAGTGGTCTCTGAATCCTTCGGTAGGGTAGCGGATCTTTCTTGAGTGGGGTCGGCCTTGCTGCAATCTCTTCGCATCACCTTCCAGAGTGAAGTGCAGCGAGTTCTTCGCTCTAATCACCCCACAAGAGGAATCTCCCAGGGAGACTCTGGTCCATGCTTGGCCTCCTGGTCTTCTTTATGCTTATCCTCTTTGCCTCTCATGACAAAATTTCTACAGAAGGCTCGACGGTTGGGGAGCAGAATTATCCTCATTGCCCCATTCTGGCCACGCCAAATCTGGTTTCCCTGTCTTTGGTCTCATCTTGTAGTTCCTCCTTGGATTCTGGATCCCATACCGGATCTCATTTTAGATCCCTTGAGGGGCCTTCATCCAGACCGGGGCAGTCTGTAGCTCATGGCTTGGCTGCTCCGGTTCCCTTGATTGCTAGGACTCCCAATTTGTCTTCCTCTGTTAAGTCTATTCTGGTGGCAACTCATAAATCGTCCATCAGAAAAATTTACCGTAGCAAATGAAAGCATTTTTCTATCTGGGCTTCTCAGAGGAACCTGGACCTTTTCACAGCTCCTATTCCAGCAGCCCTTGAGTTTTTGGCATATATTTTCCAGCAGGGTGCCAGCTCATCTACAGTAAAAGTTCAACTGGCAGCCATTTCTAATTTTCATGTAGGTGAGATTATGACTTCCTTAGCTTCCTCCAGACTTTGCAAAATGTTTATTAAAGGTACCTTTCTTTTAAGACCCCCGATTATAGATCCTACTCCTCCATGGGATCTTACCCTAGTTTTACAAGCCTTGGTTGCTCTGCCTTTTGAGTCTGCTGCTTCTGTGGACCTGAAGTTTTTATCATGGAAGACAGCCTTTTTAGTGACTATTACCTCGGCTAGGAGAGTATTAGAACTTCAAGCATTATCTGTAAAACCTCCATATATGATCTTCCATAAAGACAGGGTGTCCCTTCATACTAATCCTTCCTTTCTACCTAAAGTGGCTTCGGAGACAAATATCAATTAACTTACCTGTCTTCTTTCCAAATTTTCAGAACAGGGGTGAATATAAATTGCATTTGTTAGACGTGCACAGACAATTACTCTTCTACTTACATAGGACTAAAGCCCATCGCATGTCTGACCAATTGTTTGTGTCTTTTGCTACGCCCTTTCTGGGCAAACCAGTTTCTAAGGTGACTACTGCCAGATGGATTCCCGTATGCATCCTTCCGGTTTACAAAGATAAAAACATGTCTCTTCCGGGTAGGATAAATGCCCATTCTACCAGGTCCATGGCTATGTCATCTGATTTTGGTCTAGATTGTCTTTGGACAATATTTGTTTGATGGCTACTTGATCCTCATCTCATATTTTTATTTCTCATTATAAGTTGGACATGGTTTCCAGAGAGAGAGCATCCTTTGGCTCATTGGTGCTCTGAAATATCCTTCCATGAGGGCAGCCCAGGGTTTTTTTGTTAGTAGCTGGGGACTCTGTCCCACAGATTGATGATCAAATGAAGTTAACTACTTCAGATAAAGAAGTTATGTACTCACCATAACATTCCATCTGAGTAGTTAGACTTCATTTGTCAGCAACTGTCCCTCCCTCCTTCCCCCTGACCTTCTCTTGGTGCTTTCTGTCTTGGCAGACAGGAGAGGGTGCCTTGCGGCTCTCCTGTTTTTCCATGTTGTGAAGGTTTTTAGGGTCGGGTTCATGTTTGGGGTATAGCAAACTCGATCTGAGGGAAGGAGATGGAGGAGTATTATGGGTAAGGGGAGGAGCTTGGAGCTTGGATCTGATGCTGGTGAAACTGCCGTCTCGGATCAGATCCAGATCCGACATCCCACAGGTTGATAACAAATGAAGTCTAACTACTCTGAACGTTATGGTGAGTACATAACTTCTTTTTTTGTCTGTGTAATTGGATTTTTTGACTTCTGTGAGATACTATCACATGTGCTCCAACTGTTGGTATCAAAAGATAGTAAATGTTTAATATGGTGTTCTGAGGAAGTCCTAGAGTTGTAGAAGGACAAAAGCACTTAACCTTAGATTAAAAGTTCTTTACAGGTCATTGGTCTGCTGTTTGAGATGTTTTATTTCCCTTGTGTTTTCTGTGTCTGTGGCAATATTGGTTCGTAGTTCTTAGCATACAGCACCAATTCCACCTTTTTCATTCCAAGCCTAAGCCTCTGAATTTAAGTTTCTTAACATTAAGGGCAAAGGCACAAAGTAGAAAGCTAATAGAAGTTTTAAAGTGGGCCGTCCTACCTTTTCTGTGAACTCACAGTAAAACTTAGAGATAGTTCTACATTTATTTTAACAGAGCCATAAGTGGAATTTAAAAATTCTTAATTAGCCAAATGAAATGTTTTGGAAATCCCATCATATATAAAACCTTAAATAAGTAATTGCACTTCACTCTATCAAAAGGCCTTTCCAGTATCCACACTGACCACCAGTAATGGCTCTGGCTCTTGGATAACCACTGATGTTTCTAGTATGTTATCAAATGTTTGTCTCCCTTTAACATGCATTGCTCTTTTTCTGCAAATTGTAGGACCTCATCTTCCAGCCTGCTTGCCTATCTTGTATGAACTCCCTGTACTGCGGGGTCTTTTCCAAGTTTTAAGACAGCAGTCATTACCACTCCTTTTCATGAGGATAGAACCTTCTGAACATTCTGGGTGAACAACACACTGTTAAGCACCGATAACTTTTCATCCTGCCTTACCTGCCCAGTCCGCACATTCCCATACACCCCTGGTGATTTCCCATGTGACATACTCCTCTTGGGTTCTTTCATACAGTTTACAAATAATTTTTTCCTTCAAAAGCTCCCTTATTTCCTCATTATAAAGTTTTTCAAAAAATCAAAGTGGTATCAAATCTTCAGTTGTGACTTGCCTTAACCTTATGGCCAAATTCTTATCTGTCTTTGGGGAGTTGCCTGCAGAATTGTACTGTGTTGATTTTCAGACTAAACAATCTTCAGCTCTGCACTGTATTATCAAGTTCCTGCTGTGCATTCATTGTGTCCTCTTCTAAACTTTGCAGTCCCCTAGCATGTTCTGCTTATTACAGTTTAATCCTTTTTTTGCTACTCCATGCTTGCAAAGTTTTCATATTCCTGCTTGTTCTTTGCATAATCCTGTTATGCCCTCAACTATTCTTCCTTGTCCATCTCCCACAGTTTGACAGTAAATTCTCATCACTGACCTTGGCTACCTTCCCTTTTCCTGCCACACTTCCTCTCCATCACTTCTCAAAGTTGTTTGAATTACTGTTGTTTATAGGAAATCTTCAGTGTTTTAGGCTTCTCGAAGTCCCCACCTTCAACATGAGCAGTAGGCAACAATACGATTCAATATCTGTGGTAATGTTCCTCACATGTCACTCTTACATTTGCCTTCTCAGGAGATCTAAATGCTGTCTATTCTTAAATATATTTACAGTAATAAGTGAATGACATCTCAACACCCACTTCCATGACACAAACATCCTTCATGAAAAGTGTTTCTGTTTAATATACTAAGGGATCTTCCTGTACTGGATATCCTGTAACCACAATGGCATCCCTTTGCATCTCTAAAATTTGTCACTAAATTAAAATCACCCACCCACAAGAACCCCCCTTCTTGATAGCTTATGATTTCTTTACTTAAATAGTTAAAATTCTGAAAAAATGTATCCTGGGGTCAGTATGTACCCACCCACCAGTGCAAGTATCCTTGCTTATATCAAGAATTTTAGTGCTACATAGCACCCTCACGTATTAACGTAATTCTTTATATTTTAAAGTTCCGCTGAGTTGTATTTCTGCACCCCCCTTTTCTAGTGTCCTCACATGTTGCTGTTGAAACATTAATACTCAGACCTCACCAATCTAGTGTGTTACTTGTCTGACAAATATGTCTTCTGAAGAAGCAATATATGAAGGAGTATTTCTGTTGTTCCACTTTACCGTCTCTCTTTTCACCAGGTTGTTTATCCTGTTTACTTCCCACAAAAAGATTTTAAAATGATCCTGCAATTACTAGACCACATGACCTTACTTGCTGCCAGAGCTGCACAGTTCTTACATGAATTTGTTTTAATCAGCAGCCATCTGTTTTAGGTTTCATCTGTTTTTCTTTCTTATATTACACACACACACACACATATATAGATATAGATATATATATGGGTCTACTTTACTTGATCGAACTTTCAAATGTTCGATTTTCATATAACCGAGACCATATAAATTGAACATTTAAAAAGTTCGAACATGTTAAAAATAAAAAAAACAACCCCTCCCCAATAAACTAAACGTTTCTAGCAGGGGGGTCAAGCCACTATTTAAATATACCAACTCCAAAATCGCACTACATTGCGGAAAAGGGAAATCTTCCCATTCCACGCTGTATGGAGATCTCCTTTCAGGCCGTTTGAACTTTTAAAAGTTCAATCATATGGTCTTGGCCATATGAAAGTTGACCTTTTACAAGTTTGATGATCTGAAGGGGACCCATATATCTATCCATGTGTGTATATATATATATATATATATATATATATATATATATATATAAAATGTGTGCGTGTGTATATGTATATATGTGTGTGTGTATTTGTATATATGTGTATGTGTGTGTGTGTGTGTGTATTTGTATATATGTGTGTGTGTGTTTGTGTATATGTGTGTGTGTGTGTGTATTTGTGTATATGTGTGTGTGTGTGTATTTGTGTATGTGTGTGTGTATTTGTGTACGTGTGTGTATTTGTGTATGTGTGTGTGTGTGTATTTGTGTATGTGTGTGTGTGTATTTGTGTATGTGTGTGTGTGTATTTGTGTATGTGTGTGTGTATTTGTGTGTGTGCGTGTGTGTGTGTGTATATGTGTATATATATATATATATATATATATATATACATACATACATACATACATACACACAGTTTCCATGTGTGCTCCTTTTCCTCTGTTTATGTTAAGGGGCAGAGAAAAAGGAGCACACATGGAAACTTGTACAAAAAAAAAATCAAACTCACTTGTCTGCTCAAGCTGTTCCAAACATACATGATTGCCTGTAATAAGAGTGCACTGCTGCCTTAAATCTTTTTGAAGTCTGAGTGTTGTAATTTGATCTTCTCAGTTTTGGCAAACTTTTTTTGTGCTCTGTCTACATATGTATCCAGGTTGCCATGTATTTCATGAAGTTTATCCTTTATTTTGAGAGAAATTAGGTTCTGATAAGAATATCTTGCCCATCCCATCAGGTATAGTTACCTGTCTCATCATCTGTCATTGCAGCTGTGTGCCACAGCTCATCACAGGACATTTCCTTGGACTGTAATTTTGCCTTTTCTTACTTTCCACTTTGTCGGCATCATTAAGCAGTGATCTGCACCCAATTAAATGTACGTTGGCTGGCAGAGATTTGCAATACTACCGGTTTCCTTTTTATTGCAGCATTTCCCACAGACCTGCCACAATGTTCCTACTTATCCACCATTACTAGAATTCGGTAGTGTTGACATAAATACTATGGTATTGTATTGTTATTCTCGCTTTTATGGGGAAAACACCATTAAGAACCCCCAAGAAAATCCATACTACCTGGAGATGTTCCTGAATTTTTTATCTGATTTGGTGGTTAACTGCCCACTAAAGAATCCTAATAAGAAGTATCCTTACCATCTGAATGAATTCCGTAAACCCTTTCACCCCAGTTTTCCATGAAGCTGTCCAACATACAGTGCAAACCTTGGTGCTTCCACCTTTTATTGGTGAGGTCCATTTAATGAAGGCAGACAAATTGGGGTCTTTGGGTACAGTATCTTGGAGTAAGATAGATGCTCAGTGGAGATGAACTCTGCAGCTTGTCTGCAGTATAAATACCCTGGATGTAGTGTACCTTTTTAATTTCAGGACTTTCATTCTTCTTTTAGTCAGGTACAGTGATGATGTACAACAGCTGTACGTGAAGAGAAGATGAGGGAATGAGCTAAGAATAGTTCAGTGCAGGACCAGGTAGAGCAGTGAAGCTGAATTTGTAAGGGTTATTTTAAAAAAAAAAAACTCCTTTCAGCATGCTGTAATAAATGTTTATGTCACCGAATTAATAAAGCAAATTAGTTCAGAGTTTAGGGCATCATTATAGTACATCTGTCAACTGATCAGATTAACTTGGATTACATATTTCTATCTTTCAGTACAGGAATAATTTGCCTTTTAGTAGCAATGCACATTAAAAAATGAAGCAGTTTCATCCTGCTGTGTCTGGACACTACATATCCACCATTTAGGAAGTGTGTTAGGAAAGATTTGATGCATGATGAAAATGTCTTATTTGGACGAGAGAATATTTGTTGCATTCATTTTATTTTTAAATTACTTGCTGTCTTGAATAGAATATGTCACATTAGATGGGAAATTATGATTTTTAGGAGAAGAGATTTTCTTTGGTTTTAAAATAGTTATGCAACAGTCTGAAAGAAGTTTCTTACTTCCAATATATAAATTGTCAGGCTTGATGAGGGATCCTGGTAGAGTAGTTTGTTGCATATTTTTAAAAACTGTTTCTAATTGTTTTTGATCTATATAAATTTTAAATTGGTTTATTATTTATATTTTTCCTTTTTGCCCTGGCTGATATTGTGAATATATTCTTTCAGCATATTAGAGTTAGAATACTTCACTTGCTAGATGCTGAATTATTTATTTATTTGCATTTGTTTACTGGGAGATCTACTGGGCCAGGGTGAGCCCATTTTCAGTAGAGGCCCAGGGAGAAAAGCTCCAAAAACAAACGTGATAAAGCTACAGAATCAAAGTACAGAAATCAAACACAGATGGTACAGAACACATTACAGAATACAATAAAACAGATAAAATCTAACATCTATATGACTAGTATTAAATATGCAAGCTAAACAAGAATACAGTTAATGGCATGGGATAATAGTTTGTTTGTGTCTTTCGGCTTTTCCCGGTTAGGGGTTGCCATAGCGGAACTCCGGTCCGCTAATGATTGGTAGTTGATTTTTACGTACAGAGTTACCAGCCCTGATGCACATCCTTCAACGAAGGAACGGCCATTCGCGCATGTCTCCACGCAGAAGATGCTCATACTGAGAATCGAACTGGACAGCGTCTTACTGTGAGGTGACAAACGCTACCGCAGCACCACCACCGGCATGGGATAATAGTGAATGTGTGAAAAACACAGTATTGGAGTTTTGTAGTAGAGAGGGAAAGATAGAGAGCAGCAGATTAAAGATACTGAAAGTACGGTATAGCCTTAGAGGTGTTGTCATATAGGCATCAAGACTGAACAGAAGATATTGTAGGTAACTGATGTAATAGATTGTGTGTGTCTGGGTGGCACATGTTGGGAGCACTGAATGTATATATGAGGAGTCTAAGTCATAAGTGAGATGGGGAGGAAAAGTAGGAAGGCTAGGAATATTGTTTTTTTTTTATAGTCAGTGCTGGTACATATACATAGCCAGTGGGAAAACATGTGTTATTTCAGCTTATTCTTAAAAGCATTCAGGGTTGTTAGTAGACCTAAGTGAAGGAGGGAGAGCATTCCATAGTTTTGCTATAGCGTATGGGTAATGCTTTTGACCGGCAGAAAGATTAGGTTTTGCTACATTAAGGAGCATCTGACTGGCTGATTGTAGAGGTCTACATGCTGAACAGAGAGAGATTATTAATTAGTAATAGTTAGACATTTAGTAGATAATGTTACAACTGTATGAATTATTTTTCCCTAATTCTGTTTAAAAGGATTGTCAAGTAAAAATATTGGTTAGTGTTTGTTAATATAGCTATGGATTAATATATGGATGTTAAATTCCAGATGTTAAATATCCAGAATAAACACTTAAGAACTCTCAAAAATTCTGGGCTGCAGTTAATAGCATACTTCAACCAGGTAAATCAGCTACCCCCCACCCCAGCAACAACTAACAATTCTGATAACATAGTAACCCAATTCAATAAGGTTTTCACAGAAACTATCCAAGCCTCAGCAAACTCCCAAAGCATTGTCAGCAGCTCTACCCCTTCAGCACCCCAACATAGAACCAACTCCCAAAACAACTCTTTCCACTTTACCTTACACCCAGTGTCTGTTAAATCCATTAAAAAACACTTCAAAAACGTAAAACCATCCACCCTTGCCACTGATGGCCTTCCAACAGAATTTCTTCAGATAGCGGCAGAAGTAATAGCCTACGCAGTAGCCATACTCGTATACAGAATTATATATAAAAAAAAACAGGTACATATTATTTGGAAAACCTCCCAGATTCTACCACTACACAAGGTATGCAACTCCATCAAACTTTAATTGCCATCCCGTCACCCTTATCCAAAATCCTAGAAAAAGTCATGCATGCCCAACTAATGTAATGCCTTCTCACACACAAACTACTATCAAACACCCAACACAGTTTTTGTCCCTTTCACAGCACCACCACAACAGTAATGTCCTTTACCTGCACAGTGAACCACTATAGAAACAATGGACAATTTGTATCTGCTATGTTTCTGGACTTATCCAAAGCCTTTTTTATAGTAAAGTATAATTAATATTACTCATCAATATTTTCTCCAGCCTAAACCTTAGTAGTTCCACTATTATACACGGTTCCAAAGGTACCTATCAGGGTGACTGTAAGCTGTCCAATGGCAACACCACCTTTCCCTACTTCTGCCAGTTGCTATAGAGGTTCCTCAAGGCTTCATCCTTGGGCCTCTACTATTCTCTCTGTTCACTAACCAGCTCAGCTCTTCCACACTACACGCCACTATAGTGCAATATGCAGATGACTCCACTCTAATGTGTAGCCTCCATACTACATTTCACCATAACCCAAGATTCCTTCCTATTAGTGGAAACAAGTCTCATTAACTCCCAAATCATTCTGAATCCCAACAAAACAAAACTCTTTCTTTTCAGCCCAACAAGACCCCCCTCATCCTATCAGACTTTTAATATCTTGTCCAAAAATAACACACTTAAGATTACCCCTATAACTCACACTAAACTACCTGGTGGCTTAATTGACAGTAACTTGAAATTTCATACTTACATAGCCCAAACCATCAAGAAAGTTCACAAGAAATGAGGTCTCCTGTATAGAAACAGTTTCTTATAAGATACAAAAGCCACTATATGTTGTACACACCTCTTAACAACCCTTCTCTACACCTCAACAGTTCTAAACTACCTTTGCAAAACTGACTTAAACTGTAATCATGCTACAATAAAATTGCCAGGTTTGCCACTGGAGCCTCAAACAGGACATCACTGTACATCTCTTAAACAGCTAAATTGGCTTGAACTTCAACTGCTACAATTTAATCAGCTGATCTTTGCCCACAAAATACTAATCATCCTGATAAAGCCCCTTCTTTCCAACTCTTATCCAACCATATACCAGTTCTCAAGCTCTACACTCCATTAACCAAAACCTTCTAAATAGCACCAAAGCCAATAACTAAGTAGGGAGATCTCTCTTCTCCAACTCTGTTCTTAAAATATGGAATAAACTGCCAATCCCAATAACCTCCAACTGCTCTATTACACAATTTAAAAAGTTCCTTAAGTCACATTTAATGGACACTTGTCTATGTTCTGAAACTCTCCAAGATGAGCATTTCCTTAACTCACTGCAAATTTGTTGTCCTTGAATTGCATATCACTCTAATAGTGATCAATTGTATGTAAATAAGCTTTTGTATTATTTAAGTTGTATTTACTCACTCATGAAGTATTTGAATGCTTCCTTCTAAAGAATCGTACTTTTCACTATTGTCTAACTGTTGTTTACTAACAATTCTGTAATTCCCTAAATGTCTATCACGTGTAAATGTATGTAACTAGTAATTTATGTTCTCATTTGTATGCTTGGAAACTCTGATATGTTTGTAACTGGAGCTTTTCTCCCCAGGCCTTTGCTGAAAAAGGACCTGTGTCTCGTTGGACTTTCCTGGTAAACAAATTTAAAATAAAAATAAAAAATTTTGCTTTTGATTTATTTTTAATTGTAATCGTCCAAACAAATTTTAGAGGAATGTTCCTTTAGATTTTTTTTTAAGTTTTAATTTCTCAGATGAATGAAGTAGATACAGGCAGTGTTGTCTTTTGAATAGAATATGGTATTTGTTAACTGTCATTTAAATTGTTCTTTTTTTACTGAGGATAGGAAAACTGCATTAAGGTGTAGAGTTTATTTAACTTAATTCTGCTTTTCTTAAAGTTGTATTAATTACATAACTGGACATTTTCCAGTTATGTAATTAATGTAATTATGTAAGTTATGTAAGAAGTCGCCTCATTTTTAGGCCGCAGGCATGTTTGAATCCCCCGTTACTGTGTTAACTTACTGTTATTAACTTTCCCCATGCTTCTGTCACTGACTTTACCAAAAGTCCTTTAAAAGATACATTACTCTTTCGGCATTGCTCATCAGTCCTTCACTTTAAGATTGACCCACCCCCCAACTTCAAGGATTCATTTAACCAACAGAGGCAGCTGATTGGGATTTTCTCCCTAATATTTAGCGGTTTTCTGTTGCTGACTTAAGTTAGCAATAATGCCTAAGAGGATGGGTATTACAAGGAAATAGGGGATTGCCCATGGGTGTTGTGAGATCTGACACCACAGACAGAGGGCCTTGACACTCCTGGAAGGTCCATTATTTCCCTGAAATGCCACCCTGGAGGGCATTATTGTATTTAGAAAATGGACTATTTGTTAAGCTGTCAGTTTGTATATAAGCATGTTTGTGTGTGTATGTATGTATGGATTCACTTTATAATCTCGAAATACTGAAATATCGAATTTGAGTATTTCGAGACTATAAAGCCAAACTTCCAAAACAGTGAAACCCCATAATCGTGAATCTGGAAATGTCGATTTTTGCGGTTGTGGTGATGCACTGCGTGACGTGGGATGTACTATGTGCCTGATTTATGGTTTGGTATGTGGATATGTTTGGAGATTAAGGTAAGTGAATAATTTTTTTTAAGGGTTTTGGGTAGGGATTTGAGTGTATGTGAGTGTGTTCGGAAGTTGTAGGTGTGGGTTAGGGTAGGTAGGTAAGAGTATGAGTGTGTAAGTGTTGAAAGTGGTGGTATTTGTACAGTTGTGATGTGTGTGTGAGAGGGGACTGTAGAGTTTGTAGTGGTGAGTTTACTGTCTTTTTCTGTTTGGTGTGACCTCGGAGTTAGTATATATAAGTAGCAGGGGGGGGCAGCCCCCCTGCTTATATGTAGTCTAGGTTTATTTATTTGTATTGTGTTTGTGTGTGTTTTGTTTGTTGTAATATGGGGGAAAGGTGTATGGTGTGTTTACGTTTGCTGTTTTGAATTTCGTGCTTTTGGGGTTTCAGGGTTTTGTTTTTTCGGCTTTATAGTCTTGAGATACTGAAATTCATTATTTCAGTATTTCGAGAATATAAAGTGAATATATATATATGTGTATATATATATATATATATATTTTTTTTTATGTAAAGTAGTTCCTTCACCTGGGCGGCCACGGTGGTGCAGCAGTTAGCATTGCTGCCTCACAGTAAGAGGTTCGCCGGTTTGATTCTCGGCTGGGGTGCCTTCTGTGTGGAGTCTGCATGTCCTCCCTGTGGTTGCGTGGGTTTCCTCTGGGTGCTCCGGTTTCCTCCCACATCCCAAAGACATGCAGTAGGTGGATTGGACACTCTAAATTAGCACTAGGTGTGAGTGTGTGTGTGCCTTCTGTGGAAGGTTGGGCGCCGGGCTGGCAACTCGACACTGTAAAACTCCACTGCCAATCATGAGCGGATAGATGATCCACTGTGGCGACCCCTAACCGGGAAAAAGCCGAAAGAAGAAAAAGTTCCTTCACCTAATGTTGTAGAGCTTGTGGACGATATGCAACTACTGTTGGAGGAAATAGTTTACATAGTTTGGGTGTAATTTTAGCTGTATGTTTATATATATATATATATATATATACATATATATATATATATATATACATACACACACACACTCTCACTGATGTATCCACTTTACCTTTGAACAGGTCTGATATCTGACTGTGATCACATGAATGAATACATAAATAATGGCCACCATGATGTATTGTAGCTTGTTTCTGTTAGATGCATGCAGTGCAAAATGTTACAAGATGTCGATGTATGCAAACGAGTACACACAGGTGTGATTGGCTTTGTCCAAATTTCTTGCATTAAGAGTTTGGGTGGTGTGCTATCACTCTATGGTTATATAACTGTTGGTGCAGTGAACTTATGACTCACGAGTTGCACATTTACACCTGTAAATACCCTTTAACTCTTGCATACAGAGCTCCAGGGCCTATTAACTCACCGTCTGTCTTGACAGGCAGGCAGATTAGTATTGCCACCCCTCTGTTGCATTCACCTCTGTCTCTGTAGCTATCAAAAACATCTTTCTTATAGCCATATTTCTCTAATTTGAAATGTACTCACCGTCTGTCTTGACAGGTAGGCAGATTAGTATTGCCACCCCTCTGCTGCATTCATCTCTGTCTCTGTAGCTATCAAAAACATCTTTCTTATAGCCATATTTCTTTAATTTGAAATGTTTGTAATAATGTAAGTGAGCTTACTGAATGTCTGTTATCAAAGGTCTTTCTTTGTAATGTGACAGAAGAATGGTCCATGAAAAGAGAGGATAGATATCCACATTAACATTCCAAATGTGTTATCCTAAACAATCTGTAAGAAACATCCTATAGTCCTTTATCACCCCCATCCTCATGGCCTATCAAACAAGATAGACAAGAATCAAATCAGACCTAGAACTCCTCTTAAAAACGTTGCTGACTTTGCACATACCTAATCTCCAATGTATAATCGTAGACAGTTTTGCCTGGTGGGTGTGTATTGAAATATCACAGAATAAGCACAATTTGAAGTAACTCCAGCTGCATAAAAATAATGTGAATTACAGGCTACCAAAATCTGACCCATCTTGTTTCAAGTCAGATTGTTCAGTCAGTTATTTGAAGACATTTAATGATGTGATTGTGTACCACAGTCAAGGGAGCCCGCAGGATTTTTTGCAGGGGGGTGCAAACCTAGAGCCCCACCCACATAGCTCGCCCCGCCCCCTGCCAACACAGCCCCGCCCAAGTCCACCCACCCCAAGCCCCGCCCACACAGCCATTCCAGTGTCCCATTACTTGGCTATTTCTCCCCATTTACTGTAGACACTGTTCAAATCTGTGTGCATACTGTTTTATGCTTTAGTTCTACAATGATTACAGGCAGTTGGATTTAATTTACAACTTTTATTTCAAACATTATAGCCCAAACACTGAGGCATTTACTAAACCTAAATAAAGCAATAGTCTTACAATGAAAACAGACTTGGCATTAAAGCTTCTCTACTTTTGAAACTCACATTCAATGAAACAGCATTGAAACCCACATTCAAAGAAAATGCATCTGGCCAGTGGCAGGTTATTTACCTTTGAACTGTTTTCAAGCAATAGGCTCCTTGCACACCGTTAGGGCCATGCAAAAGTTATTTGATTTACCTGATTGTATTAATTATAATATATAATTGAATTATATCCCTTGTATTATACAGCAGCACTTGTTTGAGTGACTCTGCTGAAGTAAAAGTAATCTGAATAATTCCACATTAAAGATATCTGAAACTAATGAAGATGTTGCTAGAAAACAACTGTATATTTCAGTGTTTCATCTACAAATTCAGTGCCTGTTGCCGTCAAAGAATAAATTGCCTATGTTAAATTAAAAAAATGGTAAGCGGGTATATTGCAATAGAAAATGGATGATAAGCTGAAAAACAGGTTCATAGTTATTAGGCATCTCATCCAAAGGAGGACATCCTGAGGACTGCAGCATACAAATGTATATGCTGTAGGAATAGAACCTTAAGCCTTTACATTAAGATGCAAGTATTCTACTTGTGGTGCTACTAACATAGCTTTAAAACTTTATACCACAATACAGATACCATTTGCTAAACAAAACAGTTGCACATTGTAAATAGACTTGGCATGAGCAGCAGTGAACTTAGCTTCCTTAAAACTCACAGTTCCTTGAAAATGCACTTGAAAATTCCACCTGTTAACTCTAACTTGGGCATTTCACTTTCTCACAAACATACCACACCCCTCAAGGCCTCAACCTTAGTGCAAGAAATATGGACAAAGCCTAAAATAAATAGGGACAGATTATAAATATGGCTCTCAGAAACTTAGAAAATTGCAAGAGTAACAGGATTTGTGTTAGTATGCATTTTCTAAATGACATGACATCTAAAACTGAAATGTCTCATTTAGCAACTTCAATCCTTTTTAGGAGGAATATGGGGCAAAAATCTGGACAGCTGAGGGGTATGCTACCTCCCTCTTATACACACACCAAATAATTCTGGTCAGACAAATTAGTTCTGGGAAGGTTGCACTGAACGGCACCGTGCTTGAGCTGAAGTGGGTGAAATCCTGGTAGCCAGTGATAACTGATCTGCAGCTCAGCAATGTGGAGCATTAAAGCATTTTTAGCAGAGCATTGTTTCATCACTACCTATTGTGTTTGCACATAAGCTGTAGTTATTTTAAACATTTGCCTTTTTTGATTACTACAGTGTACATTTACCCACCAGAGCTATTGTGTTTTGACTTCAGTGTGGAGCTGGTTGTTGCAGGGCTTGGCTTTTAAGTAAGGTAGCTATGCTTATTTACCATATACCATTAAAGCCACCCTGACCCAACTACAAGTGTACTAACACACAGACACTGCTATAAGACACTGGTATGCAATAAAATGTAATGAGCTTCTGAAAATACTGTAATCCTGTCCTTTTATTACAATGAATATAAAATACTTCGAAATAAGGTAAAAAAGCTCATAATCTTGAACCGACAAAACTACTTTTCCACACTTCAAAAACAATAATAAAATCAAACCCTCAGAAATTTTGGAAAGGTATCTCTACTCTACTTAACCCCAGCAAACCAGATACCCCTACCCCAGACCCAAACGCTCCTGACCAAGACTTGGCTACCCAATTTAACTCTTTTCATTTAATCCATTTCCAAATTAACGTCATCTTTCTTTAACACCACTACATTCTCCAAAACTCCCTTACCATCCCCAACCATCTCTCTACCCCACTCTGCTACTACTTCCTCATTCCCATCTACTAACTCCCATCCCTCCACTCCTCCTACTCCTACTACTTCATCAGCCCCTAATTCTCCCTCTTCACACTCCTTTTTTCTCATTTAAACCTATACCCACTTCTACTATAAAGAAATTCCTTATGAAACTGAAGCCATGCACCAATGCTCCTGATAACATCCCTTCTTACTTTCTTAGCAAAGCTGCTGAAGCAATCGCTTACCCTATTAGCATTTTAATCAACCGCTCTATCCAAGAATGTATAGTACCCCAAGTCTGGAAAAGGGCCTTTATCATACCTCTACATAAAGGTGGCAACAACAACGTTACTAATTTCCGCCCCATAGGTATTCTGTCCCCCATCTCTAAACTCCTAGAAAAGTGTATCCAACTACAACTCCTTCCACATCTCTTAGATAATCACCTACTAACTCCCACACATGGATTCAGACCACATCATAGCACTATGACCGCCCTCCTCTCCTTCCTTGAAACTAAATAAAGCCCGCGACTCTGGCCAAATTGTTTCTACCCTACTACTCGACCTCTCTAAGGCCTTTGACACTCTCTCACAGCCTGCTACTAACTAAACTTTCTAAACTTAACCTATCTCCCTCCTCCTTGAACTGGTTCTCCAGCTACTTATCTAACAGATCTCAAGCAGTCAAATGGAAAAAGGCCACCTCCTCATTTCTAAATACTCCTACTGGGGTACCCCAGGGCTCTATACAGAGTCCCCTTCTCTTCAATATATTTATAAATGATTTCCGCAACTCTATCCCATTCTCAGACATCATCCAATATGCCGATGATTCTACTATTATCTGCACTGCCACCTCTATCCCCTCACTCCTAAAACTGACTCAAGATGCTTTTACAACAACTGAGCAATGGATGAAAAGGAATCACCTAGCACTCAATGCCTCTAAAACCAAATTAATGTTATTCACCCCCTCTAAGGCAACTTCTTTCAATATAAACACATTCCACATCTCTAGACAAAATAATCTACCCCTGGAACTGGTGTCGAGACCAAGTTACTTGGGGTCCAAATTGATAACTAGCTCAAATTCAACTCCCACCTACAGTTAAATATCAAGAAAATCCATCAAAAACTTGGTATGCTTTACCGACAAAATCATTACCTTACACCTGCTACCAAAATCACCCTCTACCTCATTTCTTATCCCCTCCCTTCTCTATGGAGCTCCACTCCTAACTAATCTACAGACCTCTCTAATACACAACTTTCCTCTTGCTACAACAAAATTGCCAAGTTCGCTACCAACCACAAGTCCTCCACCCACCACTGTTCCTCTCTCCAAAAACTAAAAATGGCTAGAGCTACCCAGTTCTCACATATACTCAACTAAATCTTGCACATAAGCTCATTTTCAACCCCTCCCTTTGTCCCTCCCTTTCATCAGCCTTTAAAATGCACCTTCCTGCTAGAGTATTAAGGTCCAACAATCAAAATCTATTAGAAGTATATAAACCAACTCGTCCCCCAGGCAAAAATCTTCTGTCTTATGGCCTTGCATGCCTTTGGAACTCCCTACCACCTTCCATTTGCACCACCCCCAACCATTTTATATTTAAAAGATCTCTTCACTCACATCTAGTATCCCAGTGGGAATGCTCTTGCTCCCACCCCACATTAACACTTGCAAACTCCATCTTCCTTCTGTTTCCTCCTGCAACTTTCCTAATTACCCACCCTAACTCATACATATTATTCCTATAATTATCAGAAAGAATATACTAGGCCACACTTCCCAAGTATTGCTTCCCTAATACGTTATTGCTTCTCAGTACTTTTGTGCATTGCTTCCTAATATGTTATTATTCCTCAATATTGTCATGAAATGCTTCCAAATATGTTATTTCTCAGTGCTTTTGTGCTAAATTTCCCTTTAGTCTGTATTACCCATTAATTTCATCACTAGATTGTACTCGCTCTAGTTTTTGTTGTATTATTTGCAAATTGTTATTTCTTGTATGATTAACTTCTGTGTAATTGTATAATTTGTATATCTATTAATAACCTACTTAGTTTTGGAGCTTTTCTCCCCAGGACTCCATTGAAAACGGGTTCATTTGGCCCAATGGACTATCCTGGCAAACCAACTGCAAATAAAATAAATAAAATACTGTCATATGCATTTCAATACCCAAGGCTTATACATTATCTAGTCATGTAAATATTCTCTGCATGGCAACAACGAAAAGGCTTTCAATGCTGGTAATTCTTTAACAATATACTTACTAAAGCTTACTTGCATCTTACAATATCCGACAAGCTTACTAAAGCTTACTTGCATCTTACAATCTCCGACAAACTTACCTGATGTTCATTAAACCATGGCTACTTAAACAGAGAAACAGGGCACTGTGACAGCATACAGTTCCAGAATAAGAAGCATAAATCAACAGTACAAAAACCAGAACATTTTGCAAAATCAAGGACAGATGAAAAGCCACGGTCAGATTTGTGATCTACTTTGGATGGGGGAATACTCTGCACACTTACACTGCATAACTGCTCCTTGCCTTCCATGGACACATCCAGAGCCACTACAATGGGGAGTGGGGTGCAATAAGTATGTCACAATATGAAATGTCTCTGGCTGACAGTGATGGATCTGACACTCATACCTCTCAACTTCAGAGCAAGAAATCTGGACAAAGCCATACACAGAACTAGAAGTGCGACACAAGCCCAAAAATAAGGCCAATTTTTAAATATTGCTCTTATAACTTAAATAGAACAGGTAGATCTTGCATTAGTACAAATTTTCTGAAGGGTATGAAATCTGAAACTCAAATGTCTGCCATTATTTTCTAACTTCAATCTTTAATGACTTGCCACTAATTTGCCAGAAAACCACAATTTTATGAAAACGGACCAAAATGTGATGCAAAAATACCTGTCAAAAAAGGGACACCTTTTTAATATTAACAGTTAACTTGAAGCAGCCAACAAAATAAGAGCATCCACATGCATTTCTGAAATAAAGGAAATCTATAAGTGATCATTACAGTTATATATAATTGTAAACCCTCCACATTTTCTTCCAAAATTGCCATTTTGGAGGAGGGATTATTAGGGGAGAGCAACATTTTGAGCCAGAATTGGGGACAATTGAGATGTTTGGATATTCCTAATCTACAAAGTGATTTGCACGTACCTCTCAACCTCTTAATGCAGGAAATCTGAACAAGGCCAAATATATTGGGGAACATACAAACACTACTAAAAATTGCTCTTGTATAAACGTAAAGACAGTCTTGCATTAGCATGCATTTTTCTGAAGGTTATGACATCTGAAACTCAATGTCTGTCATTTAATGGCTTCATTCCTAAATGATTTGCTAGAAAGTCACAAATTTGAGGAACAAACCAAAAATAAGCAGCAAATATCTATTCATTCTGCAAAGATATGGACAACTGAGAGGTATAGTTCAACCGGGGCTGTCTGAGCTTGCTACCCCCACTCACAAAATCATGGTCAAATGGAGCCTCCCCCCTGCAGCCATTCCAATGTCCCATTCCTTGGTTATTTTGCCCCATTTATCATAAACACTAATGTGCATACTGCTTTACTTCTGCGATGATTTAGGATTTCATTTGAAAGTTTTATTTTGCATTTTACAGCACAAACCCTAATACATATCTGTTAAAGCAATGCAGTCTCACAATGAAAATAGACTAACATTAACACTTCTCTGCTCTTGAAATTCGCATGCATTGAAACAGCACTGAAAACCACTTTTAGAGAAAGTGCATTTTGCCAATGGCAAATATTAACTCTGGGCTGTCTACAAAATCATAGGCCCCTCGAACATAACATACACGTGCTCTTTGATACACCTTCCGGACTGTATTACATTATATTCCTTGTACAATACAGTACAGTTGTTAGAGGGCATTTTAAATTTATTGTTTTGAACATTTTTCCAGTAAACAATGAAACAAAAAGCATCCACCAATGACAAAACTGCCCAATTCAGAACATTACCATCATAAAAAGTCTACTCAAGTCCACCAGTATCAGTAAAAAATATACACAATCTCTGAAGTAGTAAACTCCACATTGAAAAAATTTGTAACTAATAAAGAGGTTGCTGCTAGCAAACAATTTATATGTCATTGTTTAATCTACAAATAAAGTGCCTGTTACCCTTGAAGAATAAATTGCTTTTGTTGCATGCAATAAAAAAATGAAAAGCTAGTAATACCACAATAGGGAATGGATAGCAAACTGTTAACAGGTTCATAGTTACTAGTTATCTTTGCCAAAAAGACTGCAGCATCCACCCCCTTTACAACACAATACAGCATCAGCAATGCATTTACCTACTGTGGGAGTAGAACCCACAGCCTTCAGCAAGTACACTATCTGTTGTGCTATTAACAATGCAAGCAGACTAAACACAAGCAGCCCTAAACTTTTGCTCCCCTGCAGCTCTCGGCTCCTTGTAAAATCTACTCGACACTCAGCTGTATCTCTGAACTTTTCAGCACAAAAAATCTGGAAAAAGCCAAAATTTATTGGGGGGGGGGGGACAAAAACCAGGGACACATTTTAAACATTGCTTGTATAATGTTTGAAAGTTGCTAGAATAAAATGCTGCGTTACCACCATACATTTCACTGCCACGTCTTGAACCCAGGGGACCCAGTGCAAAACAGTCAGAGCAACATACCACTACGCCAAATCAACTGTTTTGTGAAAGAGGAAGACTGAAACTTAAATAGCTACCATTTAGTGAATTCAGTTCTCACCATAGCACAGCTGTCAACCTCTTAGCACAAAAGACCTGAACAAAGCCAATAATGGGTGACTACAACCACCAAACATTCAGTGAATTCAGTTCTCACCATAGCTCTCAACCTCTTAGCAAATAACACCCAGACAAAACCAGTAATGGGAGAATATAGCCCCCAAACATATTCAGTGAAATCAATTCTTACCATAGCTCTCAACATTAGCAAAAAACCTGGATGAAGCCAATAAATACCTGAACAAAGCCAATACTGGGTGAAGACACTAACTATAACTGTAACCAAGTAGTAAGGGGAGACTGGATCTACACATTTTATTTTTCCCCAGGCTGATTAACTTTAAGAGTGCACTTCAAACGCTTTTAAATAAAGTTCTAGAAGGACAAATTAGAGTCCCCCCCCCCCCCATTGCTTCTGTTACTGTGGTGGAAGAAGTACCTTTTACCCTCCAAAGGCATACGCAGCAATTTGCAACTTTGGTCCTGTTGCTAGCTGAGAAATGAATCACACATCTTTGGAAAAAAGGATGAAGAACCAGCTATAAGTCAATTAATAAGTATGTATGTTATATTAAGTAATGCAATTAGAGCAGTCATTAACCACTCCACACTCGAAAAATGTAGCTCTATATATAGGGGGGAGGTTCAACTAAGTATGAGGGAAAGGATACTGAAACACTTCTTTCTTTTACAAAATTCACAAAATATACACACGGGGGTCACGGAAGGTGCAGAGCACTACTCACTCACACAAACTCCATCTCAAGTAAGTGCGCGCCACTTTTGTGTTTTGGCGACAACCGCCAAGTGTTCAGTCACTGTGAAAAAAAAAGGACTCCGACTCAGGAGTGGAGCAACCAACCTACCTTCTTCTTGTACCAACACCACCACCAGTCCAGTCCTTCCACCACACGATGGTTTTGAATAGCCACAGCCATGAATCAGGAAGGATAGTCTTCTCCACTGTCCACCTGCAGTCTTCCATAATGATGCGGTCGCCAGTTATAAAGTTTAAGGAGGAGTTTGACACTTGTCACGTTAGTAATCAAGTATGCATCATTGTGTCATGTGACTGCCTGCCACACCACCTCCGCTAACATTTCTTCCTAAAAGTCCGATTCTACGAACAATGCAGGCTTTACAGAAAAAAAAAGTAAGCGGAAATAAAATAGAAAAAAGTGTCTTTTACAGAAAAAAAAAGTAAGCGGAAATAAAATAGAAAAAAGTGTCTTTTGCAGATATCATTAAGAAAATCCAGGGGGGTGCAAGTGCACCCCCTTGCACCTGCCTGCGGGCGCCCTTGACCACAGTATATAAACGTATACCTTCTAAAAGTGCTTGATAATGGATCTTATGTTCTCTAAAAATAATGATTGGTTTTATTTCTGTGTTAAACATTTGCTTGAAATGTTAGCTCTTCATCCTTTGCATCTGGTAGGTTTAGTGTTTCTGCTCCAGGTTAACGTTGAACATTGTGTGGTGTATTGTGTCTGGTTTTCATGACAAGTAAAGTAATAGTGAATAGCACCCTGAAAAGATGTTAAACTGGTTATTGGTTGGAAGTATGGAGTATTCCAGCATATGAAAGTTGTCAGTTGAAATTTACCCCTGGTCCTTGCAGTCTGTTTGTTAGCTTGAATTTTTGAGTCATATAGTTCTTTCTTTGTATATTTTATCTGTCTGAAGCCTTTTGAAACCCAGTGGTTGTACAGGCTAGAGATCACCTACTCTCTGTTTCCTACTAAACTGAGTAAGTGCTACCCGAAGGTTTCCCCCATTTACTGCTAAAGATAATATTCCCCCCTCCCCCTTGCTGCTGGGTGACCCTCATCTGTCATGTCACATTGTACCATTTCTATACATATTATGTCCCCTTTTCTTGTTCTGGACTGTACAGTTCCAGTCTTTAGCCTGTCCTTAGTATTGAAGTCCTTTTGAGAATTTTTTTGAGTACAGTCTCAAACTGCAGTCTTTACTGTATATATGGTTACCTATAAAGAAGTAATGAATCTTATTTTATGCCTCACGCGCTCTGCATTCTGTCATCTTATTTGCTGTCACCACAGTCATTTCACACTAGGTTTAATGGTTTAGTTTTAGCATCATTAACTTTCAAGGGTCTTTACTGCCCACACACCACTGGTACTAAGGTGCTGGCCATGTGCACACTGAAAAAGTTTAGTACAGTGGACAGTTATAGAAGCACCAAGTGTGAGAGTACAAAGAGGTGGAAGGACTTGGTCCCTCCTCACGTGTGGGAAAGGAGTACTTGGACTGATAAATGTTTGAACATTGCAATTCAGTCCAGAAAGGCATTCCTAGGCTCAGAGTACATAATGTTAGAAGAGATCAGGTGTGTATAACAGTCTGTGGGCTACAGGCAATTGAGTGGCTACCATTAAGACATACTTGCAGGACCATTTGGTCTTTTTTTAAGCATTTTTCTTTTGCACAGGGGGTCATATGAAAAAATGCTTTAAGCATTCATATAGCCCTCTTGAGTATCTTCTAGAGAGTTCTTACCTGGGAAGCTTGTCTTCTATAAACTTTTTGCTGATATTCTAGTTTTGAATATTTTAATCTTGGTTATATCTATGCAGATATGCTTGTTTTGTGGTCGGTCCTCGCGTGTGTGTGTGTGTGCTGAAATTTTTTTCAGATGAATAAATATCCTAGGTGGGCATGTTTGTGAATACATTGTGTGTGAATGTTGATAACAGTCTGTTTATGACCATAGTCTGTTTTGGAGTACACCCTACAGAACGAGTTCATGCAAGAAGTGGGGAGAGGTGTTTATTGGAATGCACACAGTGCATCACTATAGTTTTGTCCAAGAAAGGGTGAATGAATGCTGCAGAAATTTATTTTTTCTTTCCTGTAACTTAATGGTATGGGATGGGGGTTCTGAACATGAGCACCCTAATAGTGCAAGTGTTTGCAGAGTTGTAGGTGCTTAAGCAATAGTAGTGATACAGAGTATGTGTTGCGCCAACCACTGCACTTTTGTCATTACAGCACTGACTATTCATCAACTAGCTGCACATGGAGAGAAGAGTCAGCTCTGCGAAATTCTCCAAAAAGGTAGGAATCTGATGATGCAGTTATTTTCCCTAGAGTGCTACATTACTGGGGAAATTTAGGAGTGTTTGGGGAATGCATATACTTATGTGCTATGCCTAGGTGAAGTAGTATGAAATGGCCATATGAATAAACTTGTATGGTACAGTGGGAAAGCAAAAAAGGGTGAAGTTTGCAAGACCGGACTTCAGTATATTATTCCTTTACCACACATTTCCAGTTTAACAAGCTCTAGAATGACTTGTTTCATGGTATCACTGTATAAAGCAGTGTGCGTGTGTGCATGCATGGCATAAACATTTGTGATGCGTACTGGGTTAGTTGCATCTGATGCTGTCTGATTACCTGTCCCTTGACCATCAACAATGCTTCAGTAACAGTTGTGTGTACTGTAGTGCTCTTTGGGGGTGTTAAAGTGGATGGGGCACACTATTTAGGGGGTTGGATCATCAGTGTGGCTGTCCTCAGTGTGAATGCCCTTTTTGTGAAACAAGCAGTCCAAAATACTATTCTGACAAATTCTGTTGTGTGTTTTCTGTGGTAGGCAAAGCCCCTTCTCCACATTTCCAAGCATATGTTGCTTATTATTACAATCAACTTACAGGTTTGCTGCATCTTGAATAGGTATTTTCCTCTCCTGCAGTGCACCCTTGTGCAGTCAGACAATTTCAAACAGTTGTGCAGTTCTGATATTAGTCTCCTGATGTATTGTAGTATTCCTAATTCTTTTCTATGAAAACAGGGGCTAGGTTTGCTTGATGTAGTCTACATTATCTTTAAAAATAGCACAGCTACACTTTGTACATCCTTTCTTAAACTCTCACTGTATTCACACTGAAGTTTCTTGTATAACAGGGAATTCCACAATACTGAATAAATAGTCTGACAAAGAGGAAAACTGTTCTCTTTAAGAGTTGCCATAGATAACATAAATAGGTGAATCCTACATGACATTGTAAAGCCAGCAGTTGAGACAGAAAGAGAGTCTTTAGGAGAGGGAAAGAAAAAAGACAGGCTGTAGATACCAGGCAGTATGACCTGACAAGAGTGGTTTACAGGCTACTTAAGTGAGGCACTAAAGTCTAGAAGAAGATAAGTGGAGACCTTATGTCCTAGGAGCCAAAGGGGAACGGTTATCTGCTTTGGGTAAAAGCAAAATAAAATAAAAAGCAAACATTGTGTACTAGGAAACGATAATGTGTTTGACTTTCAAAGAGGTCTTTATCAGCAGAAATAAACCATACACACCAACCATTATTTACATCATGTGATTTTGGAGGTATTTAATCATGTGACCTAATAATCTTTTAAACTCACCAACATAAAAAAGTTATGTGCATCTATTTTGATTCTTATTTCTGTTTCTCACACACTTGTAATTTACTTCTCTGTTCACACCTGGAAAAATATATGAATTTAATAGTATTTGTGATTTCATTTCTAAACAAAAAAGAAAACATCATCCGTATTCCCATTAATATGTTCTGAAATAAAATCTACTTCATGAAAGTTATTTTTTGGAATGTTTCCATGAACCATTATTTGCATAGCATAATGATGCTTAGAAATTCACTTCCTAAATTGCCTATTGTCTTTCACTATATAATAGGTTCACAGATAACACACTGAGCAAAATAAACCACAGAAGAAGAATGACACATGAAACAGCCAGGTACTGGATATGATCTATTGTTGAATTCACAAAAAAAAATTTGGACTCTCAGAAATATATCTACACACTGAATGGCTCGTTCCCAACAAATTGAAACACCACCTCCTTTCACAATAAAATCCACCAATTAGTCATTTATTGATTATCCTTAAACCTCTGGAAACTGTTAAAAGAATGTTGTAAACAATGTTTAAAAAAAAAAAAGTTTTGTCCTACTGCAACTTTTGTAACTGGAACAATGGTGCTGCTTAATCTTTAAAAGTAGAACATTTGTCAAAAACTGTGTGTGTACTTTATGATCTATTTAAACTGAAGTCCCCCAGGTCTGTATTTTCAAAAGAAACCTCTGGTTCCCTCAGAATACCTTTAATATAATGAACTCTGACCAGGGAATCACCAGACCCATTACATTGTATAGTGGACATGCAGTTCTTATTGCTGAAAGGACTCGTAACAACTGTTTCTTCACATTGCGTACTATGCAACAGACTGGAATAACAGACAATTCCAGTAATTCCTGTCACATCCTCAGTGCACAACAAAGCCTTGTTAAAACAAATGAAGTACAAAAACTGCTTCAAAAGGTGTAATTAGCCAAACAAGTAAAAAAGAAACAAAAAACATACCTTGTGTTAGTCTTGTGTACGAATTTAATAACATTACACAATCTGTTCATATTAAGAAGGTTTCCCAAGAAAGCTGTTGAGGCCGTTCTGGAAGATAGTCAAATTGATGCCTGTGATACAGGTTATAAGAAGCCTAGTGAGAAGGATGAGATCAGAAACTGACCCACTTCTGTGCTGCTTGTGTTCTGTGACAATTTTACCATCAGAAACATTATGAAAAATAATTGGTGGAGGTTACTGAGAAATGAGCAGTTGTTTCAAATGGCTGGGACTTAGACATTAATAATAAAGGAGAGAAAATATTAAAAATAATTAGAAAACCAACAGAAAGAATCTGTAGATAGCAAGGGCACCTTGGCGTTCGTGAAAATCTACTGCCAATCATTAGCGGACCAGAGTTCCGCTGTAGCGACCCCTAACCGGGAAAAGCCTTTTTTTTTTTTTTTTTGGTGATTCCCCCAATAGATCATATGTAATGTCTGGGTATTTCACATGCAGTACTTCTTTTGCGGTTTATTTTGCTCCATGTTTTATCAGTTAAGCATATAATGTACAGAGAGAATTTATGAATATTGCTATGTTATTAAAAAAGAATGTGACTAATACTTTAGGCAAGCATTTCAATAATTGTATTGGGTTTAAAAAATATCCTTCATGTGGCAGATTTTGTTTCTGAAAATTTTAAAGGGAACAGAGATGATGAATTTGATTTTTTTTTTAGAAATGAAATGGCAAATATTATTAAATTCAAATATTTTTCCATGTTTGAATGGAACAGTAAATTACAAGTGTCCAAATAAATTGTGTGTGGTGAAATTTGAGAAAATGGAGCCAAACCCAACAAGATGTCGTTTGAAAATGAAACTTGTAGCAAGATAAAAATATCAGTCAAGCATTTTCGGCTGGTTAAGTGCAATACAAAAACCACCCCTCCCTGACTTAACCTCAAGTACATGAACCAATCACAACTTGATACTAAAATGAATTAGTTTCTAAAGAGGAAACATTAAAAGTGCTCCCTTCTTTAGTATTATCACATAAAAGTCAACAGAGCACTTTATGGACATAAGATTATGATCTAGCCCTTTTCCCGTCCCAAACAAATTCCAAAGTCTTTATTAACTGTCATTCAGACCTGACCTGTATGTAAACTAAAGGGACTAAAAACATTTTCACTGCTTTATCAAGCTCTTCCAGGTTGTCAGTTTTTATATTGTCTTTTGTTTAATCTCTTACCACATATCTTTGGCTGCCATAACAGAAGCCTTTTTAATCCATACACCCAAATACTTCATTGTATCATGTCCCCATAAATATGGGTGCTGTTGAACTAATTCATGTGTGGGTACATAGTTCTCAAAACTGTCCTACAAGACCGAATGTATAAGGACATGAAGTGACAAGGCTTTGAGATGAACAGAGATGAACATTTATAAAATAAACAGGTTTGAGCTGTTACATCTAGAGTGTCTGTACCTTTATAGGACACTGTTAGATAACTGGTGGAAACAGGAGGGTAAAACCAGCCACAAGCACACATTAATATCGTGGCAATTTTAAAAAATAAAGTTACTGGAATAGTATTTTTTTCATTGTGATTTAAAATTGAATATTTTAATACTGTCAACAAACTTGGTGAAGATGTCTCAAAAATTAATTTTAGTCAGGTCGGAAAATTTAAAGCTTAATTTCATACAAGAAGGGTAAATGTATGCATCTGAGAACCAGTGTGTATGTGTTTGCCACTCCCAAAAGGAAGTTAAGTGAAGTGTCCAAGACTGACATTCATACATATATTGGAAATCTGCATGTGGAAAATAAGATATTGTTTGTTTATGCAAAAATGAAGTGCTGAAGTGGTCTTTGACAAAACTGCAAGAAATTGTTGAACTCCAAAGTCTCTGTAAAAAAAAAAAAAAAAAAAAAAAAAAAAACTAGAGACCAGACAGTTTTAAGTGTAGGTGGCAGTTTCTTTTATGTGAAGAAACTGACTAAATTTGAAAACATTTAAAACTGTCTGAATTTTAAGACATAGATGTGGGACTGTTTGGGCGGCCACTGTGGTGCAGCAGGTAGCGCTGCCGCCTCACAGCAAGAGGTTCTCTGGTTCGATTCTCGGCTGGGGTGCCTTCTGTGTGGAGTCTGCATGTCCTCCCTGTGGTCGCGTGGGTTTCCTCCGGGTGCTCCGGTTTCCTGCCACATCCCAAAGACATGTGGTAGGTGAATTGGACACACTAAAAATTGGCCCTAGGTGTGAGTGTGTGTGTATGCTTTGTGTGGAATGTTGGACGCCGGGCTGGCAGCTCGACACTGTAAAACTCCACTGCCAATCATGAGCAGACAGGTGATCCGCTGTGGTGACCCCTAACCCGGGAAAAAGCTGAAAGAAGAAGAAGATGATGTGGGACTGAAGCCAAAAGGCACATTCTTATACGACAGAATTTATGAACCAGACAGTCACTACAGAGATGCCTGAAAGCATAAAGGCTTTTTCTATTTTTATTTTTTGCAATACAGCATGTTTGATATGAGTTTGCTTATAAAAAAGTCTGACAAATTGCTGCTTCACAGGTAAACGCCCCTGCTCACAGAAATATAAAAAAATTTGTAAAACAACCAAGTACTGAGCAGGAGTGAGAGTGAGAAAATAACAGAAGATCCAAGATGTAAAATCCACGTAGTTTATTGCAGACAAGAACAAATGGATAAGCGCTTTCACTGTATCAGCTTCTTCAGATCCATGAAACAAACCTCCTAACACAAACTAGTTATATATTAAAAGCACACTGTGACAATTAAATAATTAACCTATCAAGAAGAGGATCCAACACAAACCTCTATTTAAAGGCATAGCAAACTGCAAAGAACAGAAAAAGAACAGAAAAGAAAAGCTCACTACAAGAATATAAATGCATAAAATAACTTAAAACATCCGTAAAATTACTTTAAACACTCCATAGAATATATAAAAGATTTTCTAAAACACATAAACTAATACATGAAAAAAATTTATATATAAATACATAAAAAACTTTGAGACATAAGGACATAATGTAGGCATACGCATATAAGTAATTACAAATAGTCACTTTACATGCCTGCGCTGCCTTAGGCTAGGTTTTATGGATGCCCTTTCATTTAAACCCAGTCCCCTATCAGCCCTTAAAAGTGTTATCCAGTCACTCTCTTTTCCTTCAGTGTATATCCTAACATCACCACCCCTCTGATTTGGGGTGATGACCTCTAACACACTAAACAAAAACTTGTGGTCATGACCATGCGTGACCACGTGTTTAGCTAAAGCATTATGCAACATACCCTTCCTAATGTGGTAATCCTATCGCTGAGTGGGCGGTTGGTCTTACCCACGTAGAAAGAGGAACACAACTGACACACTGCCAAATAGACGACATGTACGGTCATACAATTCGCCTCCACTTTAGTATAAAAAACTCTTCTCAAATCAGGATGAAAAAACTCCACATTGCTGTCTATAAAAGGGCAAAAGTTGCAGTGACCACAGGGTCTGGTACATCCTACCTTTTTAGGATGTCTATCATGTCTTGGATAGCACAACATCCTTTTCAAGTTGTTCTTATTCCTAAAAAGAAAATGTGGAGCTTCACCTACTATCTGCCTAAGGTCATCATCGACCTGCAGGACACCCCAAAACTTACTGACAAACTCCCTGATTTCAAACTGATCTGATGAAAAAGAATATCGAGGTAAGCAGGAAATATCTGCAGCTCCTCATTGACTTTTTTCGTCCAGAGGAAGCTAAGTTAACTGACAGTATTAATATGACACAACAAGCGCTCTTTGGTGAATTCCCTAGTGAAGTAGTACAGCCACTCCGAGAATGTATTGGACAGTGTGTTAGCGTTTGAACGTAAACTACTTCAGCAGAAAAGGCATAAGGCTACTAGGGACATTACGGATTTTAAACTGGGCCATGTGTTTATGTGGCCCAGAAATGGTAATAATACTGTTACTCCCTCTACTGTTTATACAAATAGGAGGCATGGTTCTGATAAGTTTGACCATGACCCTATTACTAAGGACAATAATAATGTGAACATTAATGTAAATACTAGGACTTTGGAAGCTGAAGTTGTTGGTACTGTGACTAAATGTAATAATGTTGTTAATACAGAGTCTCATAGGTCTGAAGTTTGTATAGAGAACACTACAGGAAAAGATGTTGGTGGTCCCCTGATTAGAGGGGAATCACTTGTCAATGAAGCCTTTGTGCATGATTATAATGATTCTAATGATGTCATACATATTATACATCCTAGTATGCAGCCAGGCACTAATCTATATCCTGAAGTGCGCATTAATAAGGATAAACCCACATCTTTGGCTGGCAAATCTGAAGTTGTGATGAGACCAAAGATAAGGGCAGAGCAAGTAGATTCAAGTAGTAATATTAGCCCTGATTTGTCTTTTCCTCTACCTACACGCCTGGAGAAAGGCCCACGGAGGTCACACTCCATGAGTCGAGGCAGACAGAAAAGAAAGTCTTCAGGGGAACCCTTATCCCATCAGACCCTGAAAAAGATGTGGACCAACAAACATTAGTTCACAATATATCTCAAGTAATACTTAGTATTGACGACATTAGGCTGTTGAGTAAAGGGTTGAATTTTATTCCAAAGACACAGAGTAGGTTAACGGATACTATTACAGACCTTAAATTGTTTTGCAGAAATGTTATGTTAAAATATATGTTTAAGGGTTCCAGTAATGAATCAGCTGATAATAGGGAGTTCATATTTAAAAATTTGAGTGAGTTTCTGCCCACCAATCATCCTTTGGTTGAGGCTTTCTTAAAACTAACGGAAGATGAATTATACAGCTTTTACGACAGCAAGAGAGATAGGAGACCTATGAGGTGTGATAACCTTACCTATAAGGAGAGGTTAAGCTTAAAGAAATTACAAGATGACTCCACCATCATTATAAGGCCAGCAGACAAGGGTGGTAGGATTGTTGTTATGGATACTTTGCATTATAACACAACCATGGAAATGATGTTGCTTGATAAGTTTTATGAAGTGATTACAGTGGATGATGTTAATGATATTATTAGGTATGTTGGCTGTACACATTTGGATACTTTTAAGAGTAATTTAATAGGGAAGGAGTTATATGAATACCTTTTCATCAGGGCGCCTGTTATTCCTGTGATACATGGGCTACCCAAGATACATAAAGACCCTAAAGACCCACCCATGAGACCAATTGTTTCTGGTCGTGGGTGGGTAACTGAGCATCTATCTGTCTTTATAGAAAAACATTTAAGGCAAGTTTTGAATAATAATACTTTTGTATTACGAGACTCTAAGCAGTTCTTAATAGACCTCTATGAATGTATTAAACAACAAGGAACTGTTGTGGACTGTATATTTGTGACCTTTGATGTGCAGTCCCTTTTCACAGTTATACCGAATGGGCTAGGACTTACCTATGTTTCAGAATATTTAAAGGAGCATAGTGACTACTTGGATGTTAAGATTGACTTGATAACACACTTTCTAGAACTGGTTCTTGAAAATAACTTATTTATGTTCAGAGATGTTATTTACAGGCAATGTGATGGCGTAGCCATGGGCACACCTTGTGCGAACAGCTACGCTAACATATTTCTAGCCCATTGGGAGGAACATGTGTTGTTTTGTCAAACATTGTTCAGGGAGCATGTAGTATTTTATCGGCGGTTTGTGGATGACCTTTTTGTTTTATGGAAAGGGACATTGGCACACTTGCAATCTATGTATACAATGATGAACAATCTAACTACCTTCCTCAAGTTTACTATGCATTTCTCTGAGCATAAGATTGAATTTTTGGATCTGTTTGTTGAAAGGTTACCAGATGATATTATCAACACGGGTTTTTCGTAAGACCTGTCACTGTAACTCATTACTTATGAGAACGAGCATGCATCCACCGTTCATATTTAGGAATATTATGAAAGGACAGGCAATTAGGGCCTCAAGGTTAAACCCTATGGATATAGGGTTTACCAATGAATTAGATAACCTGACAAGGAGGTTAACAGAAAGGGGGTATAATGTGAATGAGGTCAACCATCATCTGGATGAAGTACACACCCACGTTTGACTGTAGCCAGTCCTTATTTTGGACCCATATATCCTAGTGTTGCTGGGGATAAAAAGATTGATCGCTGTGTTAAGTTCCACAACTTTTTCATCAGATCAGTTTGAAATCAGGGAGATTGTCAGTAAGTTTTGGGGTGTCCTGCAGGTCGATGATGACCTTAGGCAGATAGTAGGTGAAGCTCCACGTTATCTTTTTAGGAATAAGAACAACTTGAAAAGGATGTTGTGCTATCCAAGACATGATAGACATCCTAAAAAGGTAGGATGTACCAGACCCTGTGGTCACTGCAACTTTTGCCCTTTTATAGACAGCAATGTGGAGTTTTTCATCCTGATTTGAGAAGAGTTTTTATACTAAAGTGGAGGCGAATTGTATGACCGCATGTCGTCTTTTTGGCAGTGTGTCAGTTGTGTTCCTCTTTCTACGTGGGTAAGACCAACCGCCCACTCAGCGATAGGATGAGAGAGCATAATTACCACATTAGGAAGGGTATGTTGCATAATTCTTTAGCTAAACACGTGGTCACGCATGGTCATGACCACAAGTTTTTGTTTAGAGTGTTAGAGGTCATCACCCCAAATCAGAGGGGTGGTGATGTTAGGATATACACTGAAGGAAAAGAGAGTGACTGGATAACACTTTTAAGGGCTGATAGGGGACTGGGTTTAAATGAAAGGGCATCCATAAAACCTAGCCTAAGGCAGCGCAGGCATGTAAAGTGACTATTTGTAATTACTTATATGCGTATGCCTACATTATGTCCTTATGTCTCAAAGTTTTTTATGTATTTATATATAAAAAATTTTCATGTATTAGTTTATGTGTTTTGGAAAATCTTTTATATATTCTATGGAGTGTTTAAAGTCATTTTACGGATGTTTTAAGTTATTTTATGCTTTTATATTCTTGTAGTGAGCTTTTTTTCTGTTCTTTGCAGTTTGCTATGCCTTTAAATAGAGGTTTGTGTTGGATCATCTTCTTGATAGGTTAATTTTTTAATTGTCTCAGTGTGCTTTTAATATATAACTAGTTTGTGTTAGGAGGTTTGTTTCATGGATCTGAAGAAGCTGATACAGTGAAAGCGCTTATCCGTTTGTTCTTGTATGCAATAAACTATGTGGATTTTACATCTTGGATTGTTATCTTCTGTTATTTTCTCACTCTCACTCCAGCTCAGTACTTGGTTGTTTTACATGAGTTTGCTTATGCAGAATTTAAGTAAAATGGTGCGAACCTCTGAAAAGACAAAGGTGAGAAAAGTAAAAGTAAGACACAGAATCTATAAATATTACCAAAACAGTATTGAA
The DNA here is from genome assembly GCF_019279795.1 of Protopterus annectens. Classification (NCBI taxonomy): domain Eukaryota; kingdom Metazoa; phylum Chordata; order Ceratodontiformes; family Protopteridae; genus Protopterus; species Protopterus annectens. The sequence continues at coordinate 322,039,154 of NC_056747.1, read as the reverse complement.
TATATCAAAAGAAAATGTTGCTAATTAAAAGCTGGTTGTGTATTGATATATAGGATCATAAAAGGTTATTGGGCTAATGGCCCTAGGGCCCTTACAAGCCTAGCCAAGAGTTTATCCCCAAAATGAAACCTCAGTCAGCACCTGTCAATGAGGGATACAAATGGAACCCCTGTGACAGATTTGTCTTTACCCATCCACTCAAGGTTGCTCTTGTGTTTGATGTGTATGAAAAGTATATTCCAGAGAAGAGGCAGCCTCTGGGAGACAAACCTCTGTCTTTAGCAGGTTTTGTCAATGTTGCACATTAGAGTTAGGCCTTTTGAGCGGGTAATGCGCGAGGAGTTAGACTTACGAACATGGAGCATGTCTAGTAGAGCAGGGTCCCATATTGCCTTACAACCAAAAATGAGGGAAGCTGCAAAAAACAAAACAGATGTCCAAGCACAGCTTCAGGGATAGTGCCAATAAATATCCAAGAACCAAGTGGTGAAAGCACTGAAAAAACCACTTGGTTCTTGGATATTTATTGGCACTATCCCTGAAGCTGTGCTCCCATATTGCCTTGTAGACGAGACATAGATCACCTCTGAGCAGTCTATACGATACTGAGTAGAGTGATAGTGATTTGAGCCTGTCCACATAGGACAGGTGTTGGAGGCCATGGATTCTCTTTGTGAGGTATTTCTGTGTCCTTTCCAGTTAGTGCAGGTGTTTGGAAAGGTACATACCAAACGGGGTGTTATACTCAATTATTGGCCTAATGAGGGAGGAGTACATAGAGATAATAATCTTTTTTCTGGTTGCAATCCCTTTACTTATGAGATGAACCAAGTAAAAGGCTTTTCTGACCACTGCTGCTACATGATGGTCGAATGTGAGACTGTTATCAACCTGAACACCCACGTTTCTCACCACAGGTTGTGTGCTTAGGGGGTTGCTGTTGATGTGGTAATCGGTAGAGGCTGTGTTTTTGCTGAATGGTATGAAAATACATTTTTTTTCCGTTTAACTTAAGGCCATGACTTTGGCAGCAATCATTTGCTTCTGTGAAACCTTCTTGCAGTATGTTAACATTATTTGAGGAATCACTGACAACACCCAATTTAGTCATCTGCAGACTTGGTCAGCCACAGGCCCTTTGTCTTTGCCTGGACCTCTGAGAAGTAGATGTCAAACAGTAGGGGTCCCAGGACAGATCCCTGGGCAACACCATTAGTGACAGGTCTGTCGGAGGTGGAGGCGACTATTTTGACCTTGTGAGTCCTGTTGGTGAGCCAGTTGGCAACCCACCTGATGAGTTAAGGATTTACGCTAAGTTGTGTTAGCTTTTTGATGATGTCCAAATGGGGGATTGTGTCAGAGGCCTTGGCCAAGTCAAGGTAAGCTCTATGTACTGACTTTCCCTCATCCAGGGCCGTGGTGACAGTCTCAAAGAAGTCAATCAGGTTCAACAGGCAAGATCTGCCCTTGACAAATCCAAATTGGGTGGGGTCAAGTGCTTGAAGACTGCTTATGTCCTTGTTTATGAGATCTATAATAATATACTCCATGGCTTTACAGATCAGACTTGTCAAGCTAATGGGGCGATAGCTTCCTGGGTCAGCAGTGGCACCACTTTTGATCAAGGGGATGACAATGGCAGTTCTCTACTGTGCCGGAGTGAAGCCTGTACTTCGGCTGTGGTTCATGCTGGAGATAGTGCAGAATACATCCTGGGATACTATCAAGTCCCATGGAAGCTGTGTTCTTTGCCTTGGATAGGGCCTTTAATACTTGATCTACAGAGATGTGAGGTGCGGGACAAGTATCGGGGATGTTGAATTGCCCTTTGGAAGGCTATGGTGGTGAAGTTTGCGCTGAATTTATCAGCTAGCAGGTTGGCCAGGTCAACAGGATTAGTGCAAGTGGTACCGTTAAGTACTAATTCGGAACAAAACCTGGGCTTTGCCATGGAGGTTCCTGACGTAACTGAAGAAGGCTTTGTGCTTTCCCTTTGTTTAGGAGGCTAGTTTCAATACATAATTTGCTTGTTGAGGTGGAGGAGGGAGTTTTTCCATTTTGGAATTTGTTCCGTTTTGCCCATGTAAAACAGTTTCTTCCTTTTGTTGTACAGCCTTTTGATAGAGGATGTCCACCAGACAGGTTTGTGTTTCCTTGAGGAGCAGACTTTAGTTCTGTTGGGTATGGCTGAGACCATGCAGTTGTACAGGTGCTTGTATACTGCCCTGGTGTACTGTTCAGCATAGTTGTCTGCATCCTCTGAGGGGAGCGGTGGTGTGAAGCTACTCATTCCCTCCCTTTGGAGGCTATAGTCAGCTTTTGAGAATTTTTTTTAGCCTGGTTATGGCTGGGGAGGGGGGGGGGGGTTGGGTGGGATACAGAGGCTTCGAATGAGACAGACCAATGATCTGATCTCACCAGGGAAGAACATACTATGGGAGTGGTGCAGCAGTCGCCCATGTTGGTGCGAACCAAAGTCCAGAATGTTATCTCTCCTTGTGGGGGATGACTTGAGCTGATCTAGTGCGTTAGAACTGATGAAGTCAAGGAATCTTTGGGTGAGTGCATTAGTGAAGGAATAGTTCACCCAGTCTATGGTGGGTAGTTGAAGTCACCAAGGATCACGGTGTTAGGGGGGATCCTTGACCAAGTGAAGTAGGGCCAGGTAGGAGTAGTGAGTGTCCTGAGTCATGGAGGGGGGTATCTATAGCTGGCTAGAACTTGGATGAGTGTCTTGCCAACTGTCAGTTGCATCTGGAGTAGTTCCAGTGCATCATCCTGGCAAACCAGTTTGGAGGTGTGCCTGTCCTTAATGAAGATATAGACTCCACCACTATTAGTCTTTCTAACCTCACTTTGGGATTGGAAAGTGTGAATGAGGTATAGCCTGGTAAGGCAGGGATGCTGTCCACAGCCCTGAACCACGTTGCCGTGACTGCACAGACTTCGGCATCTTCCAGTGTGAGGAGAGCCTCCAGTGAGTGCATTTTCAGGTTAAGGCTCCTAGCATTAAGCAGCATGACCTTCAATTTGCTTTTTGACAGATTTTTTATGTTGGAAGATTTGTCTTTGGAACATAGCCTAAAAAAGGCACAATGGGGGAGGCAAGAGCCTTGGCCAGGGTCCGGAATGCTGAGGGTGAAAGGAAGAGGCGATCTCTGGAAGAAACATTGAGGCCTGTCAACCATGTCATCCCAGACAGACAGATACTGGATCCCCTTGGAAAGACACCAGTAACTAAGCCAATTGTTGAAGTCAATTACTTTTTGTTGGTATTGTGGTATCATTCTTGGTGAAGGTAGGATGCTCCTTAAGGCTAGGGTCATACCTGCTTGGGACACAGTCTGAGAGCTCATTCAGGTCTCTCTTCATATAGTCCAGAGAGGTACGTCCCAAGTCATTCACACCAACATGGACCATGACAGAGTCATACTTGTACCTGTTGTGGAGAGACTTAAGTGAGTGTGTGATGTGGAGGATTCTGGCACTTGACAGATAACTGACCTTGACCTTCTTGTCAAACCTGGTGAGGGGGACATTAGTGTCTCACACAATTGAGTCGCCAATGACTAGTATGTTTGGTTTATTGTTATCCCTTATGGGCTGCGTTGGTTTATTGTTATGCCTTTTCGACTGTGTTTGTGAGACACTGGTATGTTGTCTGCTATGTGTAATGTGTTTGGTGTTGTGTGTGGAATGTTTGTGAGTGTGCTTTGAAGGTCTCTGCTGTTTAGTTAAGCTTTTATTGAGAACCTCTGCATAGGTGGATGTATATTGTGCTTGGCTATGTGATGTGAGTGGTGTAGTGTTTGACCTGACAGTCTCCTCTATATCAGGTGTACAGACTGTGGAGTGAGAGAGAGCATGGATTCCAGGTTACTGATGTAGATGCATTTATCGCAAGTAGAAGAATTATGTGCTAGGAGAAGAGGGCTGTCAGTGAACATGGGGTAGCTGCTACACTGTCTCAGTATCCCCATGTCGACCAGGGCTAGCAGGAGAAAAGAAACTGATGGGAATTGCCCAGACATAGTATTCTGAATACTTGGTGGACTTATGGAGAGAGGGTTTTGATTAGGGTTTGTCCACAAGAGCGTAGACCACAAAAACCTTCTTAAATGTGAAGTAACTGGCCTGAAGCACAAGTGCTAAAACAAAAACTAAGATGCTTAGAATAGCAGATATATTTAATCAGGCTACTAACAAGCAGTAATAAATGCAGAATAAGAGCACTTGAACACTTAAGAGCACACGACAAAGCAAAATATGGTAAATATGTAGAACACAGTTACAGTAAGAGCAGCTGAATAAAGTGTAATCAATTTTTTTTTGTTAAGTGGAGAGGGAGGAAACAGAATCATGGTAGAACATTTTTTTCTCAAAACCTTTCGTGCATACAAGAATTGTGACTAACGAAAAATCTAGTTCAGTCTTTGGTGCACGTTTTTTTTTGCCAGAAAAAAAAAAAAAAAAAACAAGCTCAGATGCTTTGTACACAAAGCAGTGTTGATGATCTGTACTTTAAGAATGATTAGATTTTTATAGGTCAGTATTAAGCAGTGGATCCAGATGACCATTAATAGCCTAGTTGCAGTACCCCAAATTGTAGATACCTATTGGTATGACTAAATTATACCTAGTTTTGCCCCCTTTCCATGAGGCCTTGAGGGGCCCAGACTCGGGATGTATTTACAGTTGCACATCTATTCATCCAGTTTGTTTAAATAGGGCCAGGGAGCTTCTCTGCCTTACATCTAAAGGAAGTGTATTCCCTAAAAGGAGGATTCTCTGGGATGTGCGTGTGTATACATAATATGTAATATATTTATGTAATTTATATTTACTTATTTATTTTTATATATATATATATATATATATATATATATATATATATATATATATATATATATATATATATATATATATATATATATACACACACACACACACACAAACATATGTATATATTTATATATACATTCCCAACAGGTTCTTTTTATGTTTTGATGGTGTTATTAATTTTCCCAGTGTGCAGGAGATTGCACAGGAGTGGATCATTTGAGGCTTTATGGGCTATACTGAGGTCACCACTCAAAGGAAACGGAGAAGAGAGAAAATGAATTAAGGTTGTCTGGATCTCTCAAGGAAGTCATGCTCTTGATATCTTAGTGATCAAATGCTGCAGTCACTCAAGCTGGATTATAAGTTTAGATGGGTACATACCAAAAGGAGATGATATAGTCTATAACTAGCATAATGATAGAGGAGTTGAGGTCTGATCACCTCCTTAGCTCTGGTGGGAATATAACTGGTGATTAGTAGGGAAAGGTAAAAAGAATTCCCTAACAGTGGATACAGTCAGAAGATAGTTCATTGTTAATGAAAGTGCCCAAGTCCCTAATGGAGGAGTCAACTTTCAAAGGGGTATCACCTGTGCAGGAAGTGCACTAGTGTCCAATTTTGCCTAAGGACACTGCTGCATTTCTTAGTGTTTAGTGTTAAGCCATGGTCCAGTCACCAGTTCTTGGTGTGTTAGTTCCTCCTGAAAAATCTGTCAGTTGGGGAGTTGATGACTGCTCCAAGTTTGCAGTCATCTGCACACATGGACAGCCATGGCCCTTCATGTCAGCCTTGACATCAGAAAAGTAAATACCAAAGAGAAATGGTCCTCTGACTGATCCCTGGGGTACACCACTGGTAACTACCCTTTTTGAAGAGAGAGAGAGCTTTCCACAATAGTAGATTGTGTTCTACTAGTTAGCCAGTTTGCTATTCAGTGGGTGACATTTGGGTTCATGTTTGATTTAATTAGCTTCTCATTAATGCCAGAATGCGGGATGGTATCAAACCCCTTGGCCAGGTTCCGATAGGCAGTGTAAACCAGTTTGCCCAAGTCTAATGCATCAGTGACATGCTTAAAGAAGTCTGTCAAATTCAGGAGGCAAGATCTGTCTTTAGGAAACCAAAACTGGCTTGGATCTCAGGCTTGTAGATTGTCTATGTTCTTGTTAATATAATCCATTGCTTTGCAGACAAGGCTGGTTAGGCTTAAAGGTCAGTAGTTTGCTGGACCCATAGTAGACCTCCCCCTTGTGAAGATGAACCTTAGATCTCAGTTCCTCTGGCATGAATCCAGTGGTGAGGCTGAGGTTGAATAGGTTTAGCAGCAAGTTCACCCCACGGTCTCTGGTACTGACAAGAAGGTAGCTTGGCACATTACCATGGCCCGTGGATCAAATGTTTTTGGCCTTGAAGAGAGCATTCAGGATATGATCAGAGGGGATGGTGTGTGTGTGCTAGTAAGATGGGAAATGTTGGGTGGAGATGAGGTGTGCCAATAAAATTGGGAAAGTTAGAAGGCAGTAGAGGAGTCAAGTTGGAGATAAATTTGTCTCCTAATATGTTGGCTGTATCCTCAAGGACTGAGTAGGTGTTACGTATTAACTCTGAGCATTGGTGGATGTTGCCTCTAAGTTTTCTGACATAGCTGAAGGAAGCTTTATGATTGTCCTTAGCAGATGTAGCAATCCTCAATTCATACTTTTGGAGAATTTAATTTTGTTTCACTTTTTATGTTGATTTTTTGTCTGTTCATTTCAAGATGATGGAGTATTAAGTATGTTTTACAGGGTCTGAATTTATTTTTTTATTGTACAGCTTGGTTATACTAGTGTTCCACAGTAGAGGTTTATTCTTGAATTTGGCATTGATTTATGGCTTATGGGGAACAGATGCCTCGATGCATGCTGTGTACTGGGCATAGAAATTATCCACAAATATGGCAGGGTGTGAGATGGGGTCATCAAGATGAAGAGAGTGCTTACATTTCATTAGGTCATCTCTTAGCTGGATAAAATTTGCCTTAAAGTAGTTCCTAAACATAGAAGGGTTTTGTGATAAATCATATTTTTACCCTCATAGTGAGTGTTACCAAATGGTGGCCAAAGTTGACCAGTGAAGTCGTAACTGTAGGTGTTGAGCATAGGGTGCCTTTATTAAAGAGAAACCCAAACTAAATATTTTTGAACCCCTTGTTGGGACTAGAACCAGTTAGTCAAAGGAGCCAGCATTAATGAACTCCAGGAATTTTTATATTTATTTGAGGTATTATATGTTTTCCAGTTATACAGGGGTAGTCAAAGACACCCAAGAGAATAGTGTTAGGCTTGACAGGGAAGGATTTCAGTTTGATTAGATTTGCCACAAAGGCTACATGTGATTGTGGAGGGGGGGGGGTACAGTATTTGGGTATGATTTGGTACAGAGTTTTGTTTATCACGAGAAGGATATGAAAACATTCATGGTCACTGTCTTGGCTATGCAAGTATCTGTATTTTTAAGAGTTAAGAATGTTTGTAAGGAGTGCACCTGTATAGTTTTGATTTTGATTGGCTATGAAGGAAATTTGAGGAGACTTAGCCTAAAAAAGGCACTATGGGGCAGGAAAAGGTCCTGGCTAACATATGGAAGCCCTGAGGAGGTGTAGGACATCCCTAGCAAAGCAGCCAGGGCTGTCGATCATCTCCTTTAATGCTGATGTGTACTGGATCCCCCCTTAACTTAACATCAGTAGTTAAACCATTAATTGATGTCCATTATCTTGGTTTGTGTTGTGGTATCATTCTTAGCAGTGGTAGGATACTGCTGAATATGAGTCTCACACTAATTTGAGATGCGTATTCTGAGATCTGTGTCACGTCCCTGTTCATATGATCCAAGAAGGGAGCCATTTACTGTCATGTGCACAGTGACCATATTACATGTGTGGTGAAGGGACTTGAGGGCCCCAGTGAGACTGCAAATCCTGTAATCTGTGAGGCAGCTAACCTTAATGTTATGTTTGCTTAGCCTGGTGACTGGTGATCTGCATGTCTGACTATGGAGTCATTTATGACTGAAACGTTACCAAATGTACTGTCTCGGCCTTGGTGCATTAAGGGCTGTGGCCTGCCAGCTGAGTGACTTTTTAGTAGCTATGTTTTCAGTAGTGTCTGTATATTTATTGCCTGTTATGTGACTGTAAGTGTTCTGTATATCAAACCTTCATCTCAGAGGCCTTTGTGTTTTAGACAGAGACTTTGTAAGTACCTTAAAGAAGGCTTGTTTCTTTGACTAGGGTATGGTGGGCTTGGTTGTGTGAGGTGGGTGTCAGAACTGGCAACTTGCTGGTTACACTCTACCATCTTTGAAGAGAGATTGACTTCCAAGTTAGTCAAATTATATCTCTCGCATATGGAATCTTTTATAGGAAGAATTAAACTTTTGTCAGTGAACATGAAGCAGTTCTTGCAAAGGCTTGAGGAGACAGGTGCAGGACACCCCTTGCAAAGCCGCCAAGCTGTCGATCACCTCATTTGGTAAGTACTTCTGTCCTGCTATCAGAGAACGTCTTACATATCTAGCATTTAACAATGCTGCTGTCTGTGGACATATGTTTGGGACTTCAGAAGAATTTCTGTACAGCTATCACAGTTGCTTGCTCCTTATGATATTGCTAGTGGGGGCCATTGTGGTTGCTCTTCCTTCTTGATCCTTGACTTGTTTGCCTTCTACAGATGTCCGAGTTCCACTGTACGATTTTCCATGTTCCTCATGGACAACAGATGAAGTCAATCTGACTGCTTTACCAGTTTACCATCTTCAAGCTCTGATCTATCCAATGGCTTTTATATTCCTTTTTTCAAGCCTATAAATGTTTATGTTGCAGTAGCTGTCTGTCCTAATTTCTTCCCAGCATTTCATGTACTTTGTGTTGATTTTTCAAATGTCAGCCATGTTGATGAAAGAGTAGATAATTTGATGTCCTTCAAGGATGCATCTGCAGTCATAACATATGGGTTGTCCTGCCTCAGGCAGCCCTTCGGTCGGCCAGATTCCAGAGTCTGGGTCTGGCCTTGGCTGATGTCGCACTTTCCCCGACGTCAGAGCGTCTGGGGTATAAAAGCATCAGCCGACGCCATTTTCCTCAGTCTTTCTTGCCACGCGGTGCCTGAAGCAGAAGCTGTTCGCAAGTGCCGGTCGGTCAGATCCAGAGATTTCAGCTACCGAAGACTTCGAAAAAAGCTAAATACCCCGTTGGGGACTCTTTCTTGCCTCAGCCGATGTCAGACAAAGTAAATAATTGTTTAACTTGTGGGAAACAAATACCTCATAAGGATTTCCATTCTTACTGCCTTCCTTGCTTAGGCCCAGACCACGACGTATCAGCTTGTTTAGCCTGTGCCTCCTTCAACCGACGGACTCTTAGACGTCGGTCGGAGTTTGCAGAGGAATTTTTTGGAGCCACTTTTGCTTATAAAATGCCGGAGACTCCGACTTCGCATATGGTCAAAAAACGCAAGGAAAAGGACCGACACTCGCGGCCCGCGGTTTCGGCTGAAACCACGGCTAGGCCTACCGTGAGTGTCTCGGTTTCGGCCGAAACCGAGTCCACGGCGATTCCTACTACCGAAACCATACTACCGACCACCGAGGCCAGAGAGGCCCCGGCTGAGTCGGCTTCAGAACTCCCTACAGAAGCTAGTGTTCAGGAGTTGTCCGACACCATACCATTGGACATTTCTACCCCTGCACGTGGGGCAGCTAGGCCCCCAGCTTCTATGTCTATTAAGGCCTTCTCCAGGGCTAAAGCTGCCAAACTTTCAAAAGCTTTGCCTGCCAAATCTACATCCCAGAGGCCTTCCTCTAGTTCACAGATCCTCAGCTTGCTGAGGACCTTATCTCCTTAATAAGGGGTTCACAACCTCACCCAGACAGGGCCTCTCAACCTCCTCCAGACAAAAGGCCCAGGACTGACCCCTCTGAACCTCACTCCTCAGATTACTCCACGGATGGATCTGATTTGTCAGACCACCAGGAAGGGGCCTACTCGCCTTACGAGGATTCAGATGCAGAGGAATCTATCCCTTCGGCCTCCCTTCCTGAAGAATTTTCCTTTGGGGAGACCTTACACTTCATGAGAGAGCACTTTCAATGGCAAGGTCAGGATTTCTCTGATTCTAGAAAAAGATTAAGGACATTTTTGCATTTGCCTCAGCATAGGCCCTTAGCTATACCTCCTGTTCTAAATGTAATTGATGATGTGTACAATGATGTCAGCACAGCCCCTGATTCTCTTCCTCTGGCCCCTGCCAAACCTGACAGATATTACAGGGTTCCGGATTTTCATTTCCATCTGTATAAAGCCCATGCTGCAGACCCAGAAACTATTTCTCAGGGCCCTAAAGGGGTTGCAGCCGCTACTGCCAAAAATCCCCTACCCTCTGAAAGAGAGTCTAGAGCTTTAGAGAGATGGGGAAAAACGGTTTATACATCTGCTACTCTTTCTGCCAAGGCATTAAACTGTCAATTCCATATGATACAGTACCAAGAATTTTTGTTAGATCAACTGAATAAGAAACTTTCTTCTCCTGAACCCTTAGACCGTAAATCCCTTCAGGATTTGGTACATAACTCACAACAGGTTAGTAATCATTTTTTTAAAATGTGGCTATGATGCACTGGAGGCTTCATTTAGATCAGCTATGACTGGGGCAGTTATTCGTAGGCATGCCTGGCTGAAGGAGCAATCTTTGCCAGACCATGTCAAAGCTAAACTCCTCGATGCTCCAATGGAGAAACAACATTTATTTGGCTCCCCTGCACAGGAGATTCTAAAAAAGGTTGAAGAAAAAGCAAAATCTGTGCAAACAGTTAAAGATTTCCTGCAAGTTCAACCACCGAGGTTCAGCAGAAACTGGCCTACCAAGAATTGGTCCTTTCCAGACTCGTCCAGAGCACAGAGAGGCAGGAACAGGCGCCCTAGAGGCAGAGGTCAATCGAAGGGCCCCTACAGAGGCCGTCAGTGGCAGCCTGCCAACCAGAGGAGTACTGCAACAGCTACAACTACAACCGCTACTACAGGACAGACCCAATGACTTGACTCTGATTCCGCCTACCAGGGATCAACTGGAAGCACCCTTGGGCGGAAAGCTGGCTTTATTCTCTAAAAACTGGCATTGCATTACAAGGGATACATGGACATTGCAAATAATAGACAAAGGATACAGGTTTCACTTCCACACTTTGCCAAAAAGAAGCGGAATGCCAAACCTTTCACCAAACCAGAAGGCAGAGGCTTTCAGACAAATCAGCAATTTACTTCAGATGAAAGCTATAGAAAAGGTACCATGTACAGAACAAGGCCAAGGATTTTACTCCAGACTATTCCTTGTACCAAGAAAAGAAAACCAATGGAGGCCTATTCTCGACCTGTCCGCACTGAACACTTATCTCATTGTGCCAAAATTCAAAATGCTGACCCTACAGCAACTTCTTCCTATGTTGGGCAAGGAGTCTTGGCTGGTAACTCTAGATCTCAAGGAGGCATACCTGCACGTCCCTATCCGACCAGATTGCAGAAGACACCTCAGATTTCTTGCAGGATCAGAGCATTATCAATTCTCAGCATTGCCCTTTGGCTTATCTACTGCGCCCAGAGTATTCACGAAATGCCTGGCATCAGTAATTGCACATTGCAGACTTCAGGGAATTCAAATTTATCCATACCTGGACGACTGCCTAATACAAGCGGACAACAAGAAGAAATTGTTAAAGGACTTGGCCTATGCCATACACCTGCTACAGACCTTGGGATACACAGTCAACATCCAAAAGTCAAGACTAGTGCTATCCCAAAGGATAACTTTTTTTGGGTCCGGATCTGGACACAATCACACAGATGGCTTTTCTCACAGAAGAAAAACAAAAACAACTTCCAGATTACTTCATGACTCTGACAAGACAAACTCAGCTTACTGCAAGGAAAGTCCTGCAGGCCCTGGGTTACATGGCATCCTGCATAATTTTAATTCCACATGCCAGGCTGCATATGAGGAAATTACAATGGTACCTAAGGAGTGTATGGTCTCAACACAGTCACAGTCTAGAAACCATGATATCAATCATTCCATGCCTTCAAAAGGAATTCCTGTGGTGGGCTCAAGCCTGCCAGTCCAACAGAGGGTTGCCTTTCAACAAACCAAAAACAAGGCACACCATCACCACGGACGCCTCAGACTGAGGATGGGGAGCACACATGGAGGACAAACGTATCCAAGGCCTATGGCCTCAAGGGCAGCTAAGCATGCACATAAACCAAAAGGAAATGCTGGCAGTGAGGCATGCAATCAAGGCATTCAGACCCTTCCTCCAACAAGGACATCTGTTAATAAGGACAGACAACACCACGGTCATGTGGTACATAAACAAGCAGGGAGGCACACATTCCTACCCTTTATGCCGGATGGCTATGAATCTGTGGAATCTATGCCTGAATCTCAATATCCAGCTGCAGGCCAAATTCGTACCAGGAAAAGAAAATGCACTAGCAGACAGCTTAAGTAGAACTACCATGGATGCACACGAATGGATGTTGCATCTAGACATCTTCAAACTCATAACAAAGACATGGGGAATGCCGGAGATAGATCTGTTCGCCTCCCCACTCAATCACCAACTGAAGACATTCTGTTCAAGGACATACCACACACAAGCATGGAGGGTGGACTCTCTCTCTTTCAGCTGGAAGGCCCTAACAGTATATGCCTTTCCACCTCTCCCATTGATGTACAAGGTTCTACTGAAGATCAGGGAGGAACAGCCAAAAGTGATACTAATAGCTCCAGACTGGCCAAGACAACACTGGTACCCACTATTGAGAAGCATGTCTCAGGCAAATTCATGGCCTCTTCCCCTATGGCCTCTTCTTCTAACGCAGAACAATTTCAAGACCCTGCATCCCAACTTGAAAACATTGCATCTAACTGCCTGGAAAATTCCTTAAATCCCAACCAAACTGTTTTATCTCAGAGGGTGAAGGACATCATCCTAGAGGCTCGCAGACCTTCCACAAGGAAGACATACTCAGCTAAATGGAAGAGATTTCTCATTTGGAGCACATCAAAGGGCACAGATGTCACAGTGGCAAACCTAGCACACATCCTAGAATACTTAGCAGAATTGTTTCACAATGGCCTGTCTTATTCTTCCATTAAGATTCATGCTTCAGCAATTTCAGCAGAATACAATATGGATCCACCTATCTTCTCACACCCTCTACTCAGGCAATTTTTGAGAGGAATCAAAAATGTTAAACCTCCAAGAAGACCCCCTCTACCTGCATGGGATCTCAATTTTGTGCTGGAAAAACTGACACTACCTCCTTTTGAGCCAGCAGCATCAATAGACCTACAGTATTTATCTTGGAAAACTGCATTCCTTCTGGCAATCACTTCAGCAAGAAGAGTATCTGTGCTACAAGCATTAATGGCAGTGCAGCCTTTCCTTATTTTCCACCAGGATAGAGTGTCACTAAGAACCAATCCTACTTTCATGCCAAAGGAGGTATCTAGGGTATCCTTGAACCAAGCTATTCACTTGCCTACGTTCTTCCCTAACCCACAGAACAAAGGGGAAAAACTTCTGCACACCCTGGACATACACAGACAACTACGCTACTATTTGGACAGAACGAAATCTAGCAGAAAAACTGACCAACTTTTTGTGACATATGCAACTGGGGTGCAAGGAAGAGCAATTTCCAAACAGACAATTTCAAAATGGATAGGGAATTGCATTCGCTTTTGTTACTCCTTTCATGGAAAGACAGTTCCTGAAAATATCAAGCCTCACTCCACAAGGGCCACAGCCACCACTACAGCTTTCCTACGGGGGGTGGCTACCAAGGACATTTTAGAAGCTGCTACTTGGAGCTCCGTGCATACATTTGCCAAGCATTACAATCTACCTTTATACTCCAGATCCCGAGCAGGGTTTGCAACTGCAGTGCTGCAGGGGATCTTGACTACACCATCTTTCTCTTAGTACCTCCTCCCCCAGATTGGCTATGGTATTCTACCCATATGTTATGACTGCAGATGCATCCTTGAAGGACATAGTACAGTTTTGTACCTACCATAAATGTAGATGTCCGATAGGTATGCATCTGCAGTCAGGATTACCCACCCTCCTTCCCCTCTGTGGTATTCCTAGGGTGCTTACCCCTCTTTCAGCTAGCTGGGGGAATCTATTATGGTGTATTTGTTTGTTTATACATGTATATAATTTGCAAATGTTTGGAACTTTTCAGCATTTATCCAAATTTAGCCTTCCTAGAGGGCACCTGGCATCTGGGGCAAGAAAAACTGAGGAAAATGGCATCGGCTGATGCTTTTATACCCCAGACGCTCTGACGTCGGGGAAAGTGCGACATCAGCCGAGGCCAGACCCAGACTTTGGAATCCGTCCGACCGAAGGGCTGCCTGAGGCAGGACAACCCATATGTTATGACTGCAGATGCATACCTATCGGACATCTACATTTATGGTAGGTACAAAACTGTACTTTTTTCACCATTACACTGGTAAGAAACAGCCTTTGTAGTGTACTATTCCTTTATTCCAAAATTGTGGGGTGGCAATTCTCATACCTCTTACTGTTGCTCTTTTTAAGTGATTCATTGTTCGGACCAATTGTACCACTTTTGAGTGTGGATAGTGTTGACAGGTTGTTAGATGATTGACCTCCCACTGATGCACACTTTTTCTGGATTCCTAATTGTTGTATTGTGAACTTTTGCCAGGTATGATGGCATCAGGTATCTCCAGTCTTGAGAATACAGACGTTAATGCACTGATTGTGCTTCTCTTGTTGCGTCTGTCATTTTGATTAGTTCAGGGAACTTGGAGTAATACTCTCCACGCATGAGTTATACAGTTTGTGGGAAGAGGACCATATCTGTGCCCACTTTGCTCCATGGCTGACTTGTTACTGCTTATGCTATCACCTCTTCCTCTGGTTTATGGTGGTGGTATGACCTCCATATCTGATCACTGTACTACTTATAATTCAACATCCTTGGCCATTCCATTTTTTTGCATTTTCTTTCTACTTTACTGATTCCAGAAATGTGATTCATCCATCTTCTCAAGTAGTTGTTTTGTCAGTTCATAGGAAACTTATTTTGACAGCCTCAAATATAATGCTATGGATGCAACAGTTACTCCCTAAATGAAAACATAAGACTGAATTTCTTTCATCATTAATGAATTTTGCTCAGTCCAAGCCCTACAGTACAACATCTATTATACATCTGTATACTCTGAGAACCCAATAACATAGAAGCATACCTCAGCAGAACATATTGACCAGCAGTCAATAATAGCCAGCTTCAAAATGGTAATAAGAAATGGGAATTTCTGAAGATAAGCCTGTTTGCTTCCACATACAACCCACTCCCAAGATTCTCTACAAAATTTCCATGTAGAAAAGCAAGAGAGTTTATATTTTTCTTGGAATGATGTTTTTCTTTATGGATACCCACCTGCTCCTTTGGTACACTATGTATTGCAAGAGTTGAGGGGATGAGACCCAAGATCTTGCTTTGTCTTCTTTGGGCTCATACAACACAGATGTTCTCTGTTTGTACAGGTGGGCTAGGAAATACACAAGCCCTACTGACACAGAATTCAGGCTTACTGGTATATTCAGATCATCAGGTCCTCTGACTGAGCGCATAGATGATGTGGCAGTCTTTCCTCTTAAGCACCTGTTTTCTAAGGGCATGCAAAAAATCATGAAGGAAGCCAAAATGTAAGAAAGCCATATCTGGCAAAGTGGAAATCCTTCCCTGTATGGCAGGAGAACTAATAGAATCTCAGCTTAGCAGGGATGCTGCTTATTGTATTATCTTTCAAATCTTTCTTAAGCAGGGCTGTCTTGTTTTAAAGTTAAGGTTCCCGTTTCAGCAGTCTCAGCATGTCTTCTCTGTATTCACCCCTGACTTAGTTTCTTAAGGGAGTCTTGCATCTCTGTCAACCAAGGAGGGCAATCCTTCCTCCTTAGAACCTCAACTTTATACTAGAAACATTGACCTTTGAACAAGAAGATTCTCCTCCAGTCATGTGTGTCCTGGTAGACCGTACTCTTAGTGGCCATTATTTCAGCAAGGGAGTGATCACTGTTGCAGGTCATTATGTGCACAGAGTCTTTCACTGTGTGCAACAGGCGAAAAGTGCATCTTGGATCTAATACTTGTTTGTAATTCCTCTTTCATGCTAATGGTGGTTTTGCAGATTTCCCACAATTACTGTTCAGCTGCTGGTCTTCTTTCTCAAACCAAAAACTTAAGGTTCAAAGATTTCATAGGTGACTCTGGTACTGTACAGGCAGAACAGTTTTATTTACCTTTTTGCCCTGGGATGTAGAGCAGACCAGTCTTCAAGCCAGCACTTTTCAGGTGGTTGGCTAAGTACATTTTGTTCTGCTGTGAAAAACTTTGCATGTACCAGTAAATGCACATTCTGCCAGAGTAATTCCCATTTCATCAGCATTTTTAAAATATGTCGCCACTAAGAACATTTCTGAGACAGTCACTTGGGCCTCCATTTTCACCTTTTGCCAAACACCATAAATTAGATGTACAGTTCTGGGGTAGAGGTCAGTTTAGCACTGCTGTCCTCCATGGCATTTTCTGAGCAACTGAACCACAGAAATTACCTGAAAAGCCAAGTGGTGCAGTGGTTAAGGTGTATGCCCTTCAGTCATAAGGTGCAAGGTTTGATTCTCAGGGTGGGAAGTTGACCTAATGGTTAAGGTGTTTGCCTTACAAACACAAGGTGCAGGGTTTGAGTCTCACAAGGGATTATTGGCTAGGCTTCAAATGGCTCGCAAGGGTAGTTAGCTTAGTACTAATCTATAAACCTATAAACAGGGGCAGAAGAGGAGGCCAGTTCCATTTGTAGCATTAGTTAGCACCTTCCTGCACAAACACTGCTTTGCTAGATTTTCCTTATGCCATTGTTATGACTGCTGCTGTGATCACTACAAAGAACATAGTACAGTTGTGTGACTACATTCACCATAATAGCAGGTGTTCAGGTCAGAACACTGTTGCAGTCCTAGCTCTCTCCTTCTATTCCATTGTTGGATTTCTTGACAGTGTGGGGAAAATCTATTAGCTGAAGTTGGGGAAAGGCATTATTACTACCCACAAATTGCTTTTCCAATAATCAGTGGTCTTAACTGTTCAAGGGCTGCAGTTGGGACTCTGTGCCAGAAATTAATATCTATCTATTCTTTGCATAAATTTTATTTGGGAGGAAAAATAAAATAGAGTCTCCTCCCTTTAAAGATCATGTATCCCATATTTTCAACTGAAGAAAGTGTAGGTTGAATGCCTCTTATCAGTGACTTAGCTTTGCATCCATCTATTGGGTAGGAGCCAGCCTTTGCCAAAACATCCACAGAGCTCTGTGAGTCAGGCAGGCTATCAACAACTTGGGGAATTCCCATGTGGTGTGAATATGACTTCAGCAGTGATCCCACTTGAACATCTACCATACTGAGTTTATTCTCATAATGGCTTCTGTGATAAATATAGTCTACTGAGCTTATCTGTAATGTAGTTCCTTGCCTGGTCTTTATTTCAGTTTCAGATCATGCTAATGTATGGAGTAACCTTGCACATTCCACACATTTAGTTACCTACATAGTAGCTCTTTGGAATGTCACTGGTGCTGATGAAGTACAGGATTAAAGTCAAAAGTATGAAATGGAAGTCTTATTTTGTTTCATAATGTTATATTAAACATGTACAATGTGAAGCCTTCTGCATTTAGCATTATCTGCTGGAATCATTTGTTTGGATTTGGTTTTGCTGATACCACTTAAGTGTAAGCAGTAGGCTATATTATCTTTTAGTCACTTTTTCTCTAGATCTTGTGATCCATACAAATGTGAATCTGTTTGCTCAGTGGCACAAAGGAATACTGAACTGACCATGATCCAGACACCCTGTTGACTCAAGCAGTGGAAAAGCCAATTAGGGAGGATGTGATTAAGTGAGTGGTTGTTGTTGCCTTGCTCAGCCTAGGGGTAAGGGAGCTAATCTGGACTGGTGCAGTGTTGCTACCTACTGAAAACAAAGGTCAGTGGGTTGGGGAATCCTGTGTGTGGCTGTACCAAGTGACATCCACATGGCAACCTTCATGAATCATGTTTAGGAATGTGACCCCCCCCCCCTTCACAAGGGAAGGCATAACATAGCCTCTTGTCTCTGAATATGCATGTAAGTATTCAGCGAAGGGTTTGGGACCAGCAAATTTGTCATGGCTGCTTATACAACAGCCATGCTGTGACTGGTTCTCACCCTTATGATGGGAAACAAATGGGCATCTTTGTAGGGTTTTATAGTCAGCAGGTACAGAGCTATAAAAATATTTCAAAAGTACAATGCACATCTTATTTTGCTTTATTGTGACCATACTGTTGGTTCTAACTGCTTTCTAATCACATTTAGATTTCAGTTTGCTTTAGTTTCCGTTTTGTTTTACTCGAGAGCTGCTGGTGCTTTCTTTTGAGCACTGCTTCTGTTATTTGCATATGATATTCTTCTGGCAAACATCCTCTGTCTTTTAATAAATCAGCATAGTTAGGAAGGATGTCATTACTGTGACCTTGTACAGTATCCGAGATGTCTGTGCCTGTGTGATTGAATTTTTTTTTTTTTTTGCACACATGCAGTTTTTGTGTTTGCATTAATTTTTTTTATCATTCTTGGCATCTAAGAAGCCAAAAGGTGCAGAATATTGGGATTTACTTTAAAAGTATCTTGTACTACTTTGTTTGTTTGTGTCTTTTGGCTTTTCCCGGTTAGGGGTCGCCACAGCGGAACTCCGGTCTGTTAATGATTGGTAGTGGATTTTTACGTATCGGGTTACCAGCCCTGACGCACAACCTTCAATGAAGGCACGCCCCATTCACGTATGCCTCCACACAGAAGACGCTCTAGCTGAGAACCGAATGGGACAACGCCTTGCTATGAGGCGACAACACCACCACCTGTTTTTTTATATTCACATTAGTTGTTTGGGCCCCATTGACTACATTCAGTTTTAGAATGTTAAGTGTGTACTCATCTCTCATATGTACCTTTGATCCAAGTTGTTTCAAAAACTCTTCAGACTAAATATTCCATTATGCACCTCTGTTTTTTTTAGTTCTGCTTTCATTGACTTAGTTTCAGAATTTCTGCCCGTAATCTACAGTCTATGCGTTTTTCTGTTGGTGATTCTGATGTATTTTCAACCAAACCATCAACTGTTTACTTTTAATAATACCCATTACTGTAATGAACAAATGATGAATAGTGGCAGTTCCTTTCAGGGCCCATATTAACTCTGAACTTTTAAGTGATATTTTATCTTTTTATTCTTTGTGAGAATTAAAGTAATTATACAGTAGTTGGGAAGGATCGAAATGTACGTTTGATTACAGGAAGGCGCTTAACAGCTGAAAACCTCAAGCATCTGCACTAACTGCCAGAGTCTTCTACTGCTTCAGAGATGTGCAAGAAACATGTCACTCTGTGTGTACCTTTTCATACTTCTCTGCTAATCCACTCACATTGAGAATAGATTGAATTTCTTGATTCATTGCTTCCAGTTTTAGCTAAATTACCATCCAGTAAGAGAATTATTGTTGGTTTCAACAAATGTAAGTTGTACTTCTCTCTTTTCAAACAAATGGGAGTCTTGACAGCAAATTTATTTTGCAAATATAATTGCCCTAGTTCTTACACAATGTGAAGTTTGCACATGTGTCAGTATGGACAACATCAAGTATACACTCAGAATGCCTCACTGGTGTACACTTAACAGTCTAGAAGGTGTACCACATGATATACAGCTTTCTGTAGGTAGTTCATTAGCACTGAAAGTTATAGGTTCATACTAGGCTATCTGCCCTAAGGCATTTATAAGCCTGGCCGGAATGTGTTTGGCTTTCGCCAACCATTTTAAATAAATTTTGCTATGCCCTTTTTTGAGGTTAGTATACTGTGCCTCTGTCTAACAGTGACACAGAAGTGATACCCGGGGTAAACCTACGATCTCATCACAATTCCTCTTGAAGAGAGTCAATGAAGGACTCTGCCTAACCTGGACTGGGATTTTATTCCAGAGTGAAGGGAGCCTCTGCGTTATGAATCTGTCCCTCCAGTATGTCTTATTTATTTCAGTGCTGAGGTTCAAGTCTCTCGAGCGTGTAGCTCGATAGGATTTGGATTTTCTGAGGTGCAGCATGTCCATTAATTCCGGGTTGGACATGGCTTTATACGTCAGGCACAGATCGCCTCTGAACAGGCGGTATGCCACTGAGTAGAGCTGGAGTTTCTTTAACCGGGCAGCATATGGCATCTGTTTGAGCGCTTTGATCCTCTTGGTGAGGTACTTTTGGGGTCTTTCCAGTTGCTGCAGGTGTCTGGTAAGGTACATCACAAAAGGGGCATTGTACTCAATTATGGGCCTGATGAGGGATGAGTAAAGAGGCGCGATGACCTCCCCTGATCTAGATGTGAATCCCTTCATGATTAGGTGGGCTATATAAAATGTTTTTCTAACCACTTTGGCCACGTGGTTGTCAAATGAGAGATTGCTATCAACTTGGGTTCCCAGGTCCCTAATTACTTCTTCTGTACTTAATGGATTACCACCTATGTTGTAATTTGTGGGCACTTTGTTTTTGCCAAAGGGGATGAGTATACACTTTTTGGCGTTTAGCTTGAGGCCATGGCTCTGGCACCAGTTGTCTGTTTCTATAAGGCCCTTTTGGAGGATGCTTGTGTCGGCTGGAGAGTCGATTATGGCGCCCAGTTTGCAGTCATCTGTGAACTTGGTCAGCCACAGTCCTTCCGTGTTGGCCTGTACCTCCGAGAAATATATACTGAACAAGAGAGGTCCCAGGACTGAGCCTTGTGGGACACCACTTGTAACTGGTTTGGAGTCTGACATGGCTCCAGCAATTCTAACCATGTGGGTTCTGTCCTTGAGCCAGTTTGCAACCCATCTAGTGACATAGGGGTTTATATTTAAGCTGGTGAGCTTATCTATAATGCCCGAGTGGGGTATTGTATCGAAGGCTTTTGCGAGGTCCAGGTAGGCTGTGTGGACCACCTTCCCCTCGTCAATGGCCTATGAACCCTAATATCTTTGAGTTCAGATCCATCTATTGAGAAGAGTATCTTGGAAAACACAAGGGCACCCTTTAACTTGTAGATGGTGGTTTAGATGACTGATCACTGCAAAACTGAAGAAATCAAATGCATAATTGTTTCCTCTTAAGCTGCAGTTTGTTGACTTGACTGGGAAACTTTTGAATTCAGGTTAGCATCTGGTGCAGAAATTCTTGTTAAGAAGTAACGTGTGGTGAAAGATGCTTAGTTTGTATGAGTGGTATCCAAGATGCTCAAGTTACCACAGCACTCTGTGAAGGAGAACTCAGAATGGCTGCCAGTGATGTCATGGGAGAATGCATGTAATAGCATCACCTTAAAAAAGTATATCAACGTCAGTGACATACATTTTTCAATCTTAGATTTATATTTGTGCATTTTTAGTACATCACTGGTTTTATTTTGAGTCTTTTTTTAATTTTATCCATGAGGAAGGTGGCAGAAGTTCTACCATAGAAGTCTGTTTTCCTGTTAGTATCACTGTTTTCCTTAGCTTTGCATGTGGTATAAATTATTGTCCATGACGTGACCGGAGTGCCATCCTTTTGGCTTGGTTTTATTTGGAGGGAAGAGTGATTACATGCCTTCATTTATCTAATGCACAGCTTTGACAGCTGAGTAAAACAGAGATGTGTATGCTAGGCGTCATCTTCCATCAGAGAACTGCAACTGTCAGGCTGTGTGTGTAGGGAGCTCTTTTGCCCTTTATGTTGGTTTGGTCCCTGGGTATTAAAATGAGTTACAAGGTGTTCCATCACTTGGTTTCACAGCTCAAATATCTTTTCAAATACCCTTCCTACCATTTTATTCTTTCTGGAAGTCTAATTCTGAATGCTGTAATAGGTTGTGGATTTAGATGGGGTTTATGTTTGGCTACCAAAAAATAAAAAAAACCCAAAAGGCAAAATGTTGAATGGAAGACAGCAAAACTGACAATTGCCAAAGAATGACATCATTGAAAAAAAAAAAAGTGATCGAATGGCCATAGTCTGCCAACATCACAAAGACAATCAATCAAGTAAGGTGGGAGGCTCTTCACCTCACACCCCACCTAACTATATATATATATATATATATATATATATATATATATATATATATATATATATATATATATATATATATATATATATATACATACACACACACCAACTCAGAGATCGCACTACAGTGGGGAATAGGGTAAATTTAAAGGTTTCCCTTCACTTACCTTATACATCGCATTACTTCCTGGTTGTTGGTCAACTATGGCCATTCCATGAATTTATTTTTGATAATGTCATTTGGTAACTGCCGGTTTTGCTGTCTTCCATTCAATATTTCACTGTTTGGGTTTATTTTTCGGTAGCTGAACATAGACCATTTAGATGCATCTGTTTCTTCGATGCAGTAGAATTTTTGTTCTATTTTGATTTTGTTACCTTATTACTAGCTTTTAACTTGATGGCTCAGTCATGATGCCTTTGACAATCAAGCAGTTTGCCTCTGGGAGCCAGGATAAACTTCTGTGCTGTATATAATAGCTTGCTGATGTTGGACAATTTTTACTTTTGCTGCTGCTGTTTCTTTGTGATTTTTAACTTATCATTGACTTCCTGGAATTTGTTTGACATCTGTTGTTTTAAGACCCAAGGGTTTTCATTCTGTTGCTGAACACTGTGTACTGTAAGTCAGTTTATTTGCAATCTAGCTATTCTTTTACTCGGATCTGATTGTACGTTAATTTTGATCTACTGTCTTCATTAGTACTAGCTTTTTATGGAAGCTTTTGATTTTATTTATTTGATTTAGTACAATTTATATGTTTTATAGCTGCAATTATTTGAAGAGTTGCAACAGATGGCCCAGTTGATTTTTGTTTTCGCTGGAATCTTGGTTTTTACTGGAATATCTTACATTTACTTTGCCTTTGTTTATTCTTTTCTTTATTTAGACTACTGAGCTTCATCTTTATTATGTTTCTTTTCTTAATTAAAATATATATTTCTCGTGTTTCTTTTGATAATGTTAATTATTGCATAGTCCTTTGCCCTGTGTGCACTTTAATAAAGAAAATGTGGCGTGGGGCTATAGAACCCCAGCCATGCTCATATATGACGTTATGGCCTATTGTAAAAGTGTGGGGCCCTGGGTACCCTGAAAGTCAAAAAATGCTGGAACTGCATTTGAGAATTCCACAGCAACAGAAAATTGTTGGGTCTGAGATCTGCTAGAAAAATGTCCACTTTGCATTAAACCTGTAGATGGTCAGAATGTACCCTGAGTTAGGTCTAGAATTGATCAATTTTTGATTAGTGTCCTACCCCAGCACACAGACTTAAACAAAATAAAATGATCTTAGCTGGTAGAGACTTGTGTGGGAAACTGGAGCTCTAGCCTGACAAGCAATTGGCTTGTTCTGAAAATAAGACAACGCAGGTGTGGTAGGAAACAGGAGTCAGTAGAAGAAAAATGTTAGAGAGTCTTGTGATCATTATGCCTCACTAGTTCCAACCCCCTTCCCCCAGGAGGGTTAGACTAGTCAAGCCTGGGGTGAACGTATGAATACCCATCCAGTTAACCAGATCCCATTGGTAGAAAGACAGTGCATCACACTGCTGTATCTGCAAGAGAAGCCTATTCCAAAGGAAAGGAGAGGAAGATTCTGAGTTACAAGTCTGGCACTGTACCTTGTCTTACTGATCAGCTGAGCCTTTATTCTTGTAATTATCGGGCTGTTTGATTTGTGAAGGTACAAGGGTGTAGCCAGGCATACCCAGTATACCCAAGTTAGTACATTTTTTTTTCTTAAAAAAGATATGGATTATAGAGACCAGAAGGTGTATATCACTGTCTAAACTAATACCTACAGCAACCCATTTAAACTGCTTTAAGCATTAATAGCTGAAAAAGATCCACTATTCTTCAGTGCCCAAGGGGCAGCATTTCTAAAGGTGTATGCATTTCAAACATACTACATGGCTGTGAGTACAAAAAATAAAATTGCTGGCTACACCCCTGCACTACTGTGTCCCGGATTGTCTTGCATTCCAAGCAATCTCGTCTGAGGAGCCTGCAAGACACACACACAGAGGGACTGTATCTTAGGGATTTTAAATTTGTGATCCACTTTATTAAAACTCTCTGGAGTATTTCCCGCTGTTTGATGTGTCTGGTGAGGTGCATCCCAAAGAGAGCCTTGTATTCCATAACTGGCCTGATTGGTGCTGAATATTAAGGGGACAATAACATCATTAGACCTGAATGATACTCCTCTGGTGATCAACTGCACAAAGCAGAATTTCCTGACAACCACTGCTACATAGTGATCAAAGAAAGGCAGATTTATCAACAAAGTTTTCCAACTACTTTTTCATTTAAAAGTGGGGTATTGTCAATGCTATACGCTGGGGAGGAGTTTGTTTGCCAGATGCTTGTTGCATTTTATTTTAGAATTTCATTTAAGCCCATTCTCATTACATCATTTATAAGTGTACATTTCTTATGGAGGGCTTCTTTGTTACAGGAGCATTTGGCAATGACGTACAGTTTGCAGACGTCTATAAACTTAGTTAGCCACAGGTGTTGGTTTTTAGTCTGTATGTCAGAGAAATAAATACTGAACAAAAGTGGTCCCAGCACAGAGTCCAACGGGACACCACTGGTCACCTTCACACTCTGGTGCTGCCTCTGTCACATATATGCTGCGGGTTCTGTCTTTATCCAATTTGCTATCCATCTTGCCACATTTTTGTCTGTTTTGTAGCACATTTACTTTATTAATGATGCTAGCATGTGGTATTGTGTCAAATGCCTTGGCCTAATCAAGGTAGGCTGTGTTTACAGCATCGCCGCTCACAACAATTTGTAGTACCTTTTCAATGTTTACCAGGTTCATTAGACAGGGTCTGTCTTTTACAAAACCAAATTGATGCAGATATAGCCTAATGAGATTTTGAATGTGTATGTTAATCGTGTGTGTCTGGGGTCACTAGTAGGCCTGCTTTTATGGAGTAGCATCACTAGTGCTGTACTGCATACTTCCGAGACAGAACCTGTAACCAGGCTCATGTTAAATAGCTTACGGAGTGATTCCATAATGGCATGTTTACTGCTGTTTAACAAAGACTGGTTTGTCATCTATTCCCAGGAAAGAAGTGTTATTAGTCTTGGACAACACTTTCGGTGCATGTTTTTTTACTGATGACTGGGGGGAAGTTGAGAGGTATGGATGCAGTGGGGATTTGAATCATCATCCCAGGAGTGGAGTTTGCCAATACTCCAGCAAATAAATTTAGTGCAATGTCCACAGGGTCTGCCATTTAATACGAGTTCTCTACATTGTTGTGTGTTGCATCTTAGTTTTCTAACTTAAGTAAAGAAAGATTTGTAATTCTCTTTGGCTTCAGATACGAACCTGAGTTGGTGGGCTGCCTTAGAAGACGTAATAGTCTGTAGTCAAATTCCTAATATTTTCCTTGACTGTCGGTTCTTTAGATCTGCTGTATACTAATGAGTTTTTCATTTTATTATAGATGTTGTGCTGATGGTGGACCACCAGGGTCATTTGATTTTAAATTTCCCATTGTATATGGATCTAGATGGGAGTGACAATTCTATACATTTATGTGGGTATAAAACTCCCTTGTAAAATCAAACTGCCGAGGTGATGTCTAGGGTGACGTCATAAGTAAATTTCGAGACATCATCATAGAATTTGAGGAGTTTTGTGAGCTTGAAATATTTGAATTCTGATATTTTGTTTTCAAGGGGTGTGGATAATTTTGAAGGAAAAGGTTCCTAGCTTATGGTATGATTAGTGGAGTTGTGCATGATGGCACTACCTTTAAGTGCCCGTTCATGAATATGCTGCCCTCTAATTGGACTAGTAGTAGTTTGGACCATTGAGGTTTCACTTATTAGATATACACATTTCTATGCATATCCTTGCCTTGGAGGTGTAGGTACTACAGTCAGTTGATGGGTAAAGTCTCGGAGAATGATTGAGCTCAATTATGGAGAGTTCATCCATGACAGATATGACACAAGAAGTCCGGATTAGTGAGAACAACTATACCAAGAGGCAGGTCACCATTGGAGTACCTCAGGGCTCTGTGCTGGGCCCACTATCTCTTTGAGGTTAAGGCTAATGGCAAGGGCCTCGGCTAACCAAGTTTGCCGATACCTGCAAAATGGGGGCTATCATAAATTCCACCCCCATGACACTAACATCCTGCAAGAGGCTGTAATGCAGACAAATGACTTGCGCCAAAGCCACAGATTAAAACTCAATGCAGAGAAGTGCAGTATTGTGCCTTTTTGGGAAAACATCCACTATTATCTATTGATAAGGCACCCCTAAGAGTTGACCTGATAGTTAGAGATCTGGGAACATATGTAGACAGTAACCTGGCCTTTGACCAACACATAGCCAAGGCATTAAATCATTCTATGTTGCCCAACTTGTAAGGAAGGGTGTGGCATCCAGGTCCAAGGCTCTTTTCAGATCCATCATTGAGTGCAATACCCCCCTCAGCATGTACCTAACTAAGAATGTGTAATAGTTGGAACGCCCACAGAAGCTCCTCACCAAGAGAGTCCAGGGCATTAACACATTGTCCTGTACAGATCGACTTAGAGCCCTGTCTCTATATTTGGTCTCCTACAGGCTGTTGAGAGGCAGTCTGTGTTTGGCACATAAGGCATCCTTGGATCCAGTCCTGATGGAGCTTTTGCACATCCACAAAATAAGAAGCACCAGAAACACTAAATCCAGGGATTTGAACTTTGCTCGTGAGATAAAATAGAAAATGCTGATGAAATAGATATGTGACTCAAAGGATCTCCCTGCTCTGAAATAGGCACCCCCATCCATGTGAAGCAGAGTCCATCCCTGACCCTATTCATACGTAACCTTGACCATTAAATAGGAAATTGTAAATTCATCCCCAGGTTGTCCCCCATGTCTCTTATAGACATAGGTAGACAGTAACATTTCACAACCAACATACCCCCCAACACAACATTTTTGAAACCTCCCCCTCCAATTAAGACACACATGTTACAAGTGGCCACAATTAGGTTTGATTGAGCAGCTAGGCTTACAAAGGCCCTGGTGGTCGTTAGCCTAGTATATACCTATGGCACTTCAGAACCTGACATGAACATCTGGAGTCAAGTAAGTTGTTCAGTAACAGGGGAAGAACGGATAGTTGATTTTTGTGCAGTAGGATTTGGAGTTTCATAAGTTACATTTGTCTGTCTTTGGAAATCTCCCAAGAGATGATATAGTCTGACAAATATAGATGTGCCTACGCAGTTTACATTGGGTCTGAAGGGATTGTAAGAATTAAAGCCAATTATGGGAGGGTGGGTTTCTGGAAATTTAAACCATGTTTCACTGACTAATGCAATTGGAAGGCATCCATATATGTATAATGTCTCAAAGTTGGGCAACTTGTTATTTAGACTTCTGACATTGAGCAGAGTCCCCTTAAATAAATCATGTATACCGGAATGTTCATTAACTGAGCCTTACCTAAGAAAGCCACTATAGGGGGAGCAAGGGATTTAGCATCTGAAGGGAATCTGAGGGAAGCTGGTAAAACAGGACATGTGTCTTGCCTGTGGGAGAGGTTGAGAGTTTGGAAGACAAAGAACAGGCATGTGGATGCCGCATGTTTCAGTAGTCAAGGGGGTTGTCTGGGTCACACCACTACCTCAAAAGCAAATGTTTCAAAGCAGACTGAAACAGTGGGAGAAGCTGGTACGTTGAATTACATTTGAGCATGGAAATGACTGTTTACTTACAGTTCTCTCCTTTTAATAAATACACTAACATAAAAGTGTAAATATAAGTTTCTTAGCCACTTTAATTTTCCCAGAAATATGTAAGACACTGTTTTATGTTCAAGAACTCTGTATGGTTTCAGAGGCGAACATTCATAGAATGAAACAGCTCGAGTTCTAGTAACTGGAGACTACTTGACCTTGACATGAAGTTAATTTTTCTAAACGTAACAGTAAGATACTATACTGTTAGACAGCCCAAAGGTATCACAGTAGGTACATTACAAGTTAGATTTTATAGTAGATCTGCTGTATTCAGTAGATTCCTTTTGAAAGTTTGGACTGTTCATAGTCTGTAGATAAGTACTAGGTTAGTTGCCCTTAGTCAATTTCCCCTTCAAAGGTGAGAATCAAACCCTGTACTTTGTGCTTGTCAGGTAAAACACCTTAACCATCGCTCCAACCCCCAAGTGCAGTCCTCAGAAAAGCAAAACTGAAAATGCTGATGTTTTGGAATATATGCAAGTCCAGAGTAGCAGAATGTCAATGTGTTCCCTTTACTCCTTAAAATGGCCATCTTGACACACACACACACACACACACACACACACACACACACACACACACACACACACACACACACACACACACACACACGCGTATATATAACAAGGTTGCATGGGGGGGGGGGGGCGGTGCCCTCATTGTAATAAAAAAAATTACAGGTGTAAGTTTTTGGAAATTGCTGTGTTTTGTTTGAATCACAAGTTCATTTCATAAAGTGTCTGAACTTGACGATTGGGTTGGATGGCCATTTTCAGCAAGGTGTGTGTGTGTCCATGCTTACAGCCATGTGTTTGCATTAATGGGAATTTACATCTTTCTTACACTGCAACTCTCTTTTTCTGGGTCTGTGAGAATACATTTTTAAATCAAATTAGGCTGCTTTGAAATTCTGTAAAACTGGATTATCTTAATTGTATAACAGCAATTTCGTCTTTAAAGCACCATTCTATTTTTTTTACAAGATCTGGATTTTTAAATCAAATATTGCTACTTTTCAAATTATGTAAACTATATGATCACAGTCTAAGAAGGTCAGAAAAGTATTAGGAAATGTATGCAAGTCATAATAAAGATGAGAACTGTTATGACTGGAGTATATCCAGGCTCTAGACTATAACTCGGAAATGGATGTGACCTGAAAGAGGATGATAAAAAAGTTACCATTACTGTGAACACCTCCCCAAGTAATTTGCAATTCTTTGTGCTGCTAAGACTGTATCATGAACTGTTTGGGGACTAACAGGTGGAACCTTTTACCTGCAGTAAGATGCCTATATTGCTTTCATAACTGCTTCACTTTACTTGTCCTACCCTTGTTTTATGGGATGTTGTGTAATCTTTACTTTTTAGTTGTTGGTAACTGCAGCGTGGCCCACTGAAACACAATTCCAATTTGAGGGCTAGCTAGAGGTGAACGTCAGAGAAATGGAACAGAGAGCAATAAAGTGCATGTGTAGAATATTGCTGCAGAGTACAGGAAATACATTTGCAGATAACTGTCAAGAGAAAGTTTATTAAAACCTGTGCATTACAAAGACACAGGTAAGGTGAAAAACTATATAGCAGGTTAGAAAGTTTAGTGCTGACGGTGAACTGGAAGGATACAGTAGTCTGGCTGTGACTTGCTACGTTAGAATTGTAGTGGTGCTTTATCAAGTGAAGTATTTTTTTTTTTTTTTTTTTGCAAGTCATTCCTATGTATGAATGTCTCTACTCTATGGATACTTAATTTAGTGTGTTCTTGTCATGGGTATTTCCATTTGTCAGATGTGACCTCTGGCGGTCTTGCACCACTACTTTCAGCCTTCAGAATTCATTGCAAAAACAATGTGAGATGAGCTGAACCTAAAATTAGATCCACAAGAATCAGTGTTCTACCCAGGCCAACAAACGCACACAAAAAAATGCCGAGGTCATGTGACAATGTGCATTAATACTATATAGCAACAAGTCATAGGCAGGGGGGCTTCATTAAAGCCCTCCTTCACTGTTACCCTGATAACACTTCACTGCACTTTTGACAAGTTGAGGCATTTTAGTACTATGAAGCAGTTATGAGCAGGATAGTGGCACTTAACCATATTCTTATAGAGGATGGAGGAGTTCTCTAAAGGGATGATAGAAACATTTATGATCTAGAAAACAGCTAGCTAGCCTTTGCTTTACTCTTGTTTTGGTCTGCCAGCTGTATCAGCAGTGATGTGTGCCAGTAGCAGCTGCATCTACAAGATAAAATAGTGGCAGTCGGAGGAGAAGCCGTCATTACTGTGAGCTACCACTGATCGTTTCTTTTGCATTTGCAGAACATATCAGACAGCTGTAGAGTTCTGCAGGCCAGTGTTATTACAGTGTGGACTTCAGTATAAGGGAGATTCGGCAGTATGTGTCATCACAGTGGAAATAGTTTACAGTTTTTCAGTAAAGTCGTGTATGAAGACAAACGTGTTGCTGTGCTCTTGCACTTTGTCGAATTTTTTCTAGCACCGCCACTTGAACAAAATCTGCAAAACAGTGTGGAGTTCATCAGCATGCTTGTACTGAGGTAGTGCAGGTGCTCGTACATATACACACTGCTTGCTGTACATTAGTGAGACAAACCAGTCTGTGTGCGCTTTCAAGCATATGTACCTGCTTAGAAAGCGGTGGCAGGTTTTTCTGGCTCAACTGATATTTCTTCACCAAATGAAAATGTTAATAGTGAGTTGGAATTCAGAATGTTAATGTTTGAGCATGCAAGGCTGGTCATGTCGAAAATCCATATTCCATTAACATGAGATCCCCTTTACAACTGTTGTAGGTGATCATTTACTGAATAAAGCTGATGAGCGGGGTTTTACTCCTCTGATGTGGGCCGCAGCATTTGGGGAGATTGCTGTTGTGCGGTACCTTCTTGACAAGGTAAGAAGTCATTTGTTGCAGTGCCCAGAGACTAGTGAATGTATGCCTGTATCGGTGTGTCTGTCCCTGTGCTACTGTGTAGGATATTTAATGCAGATTCTATAAACAGTCTTATACAGGTTTTTGATAAATGAAAATTGATGCCAGCTGAATTAGATAGCCCTTTTCCACTGCAGATGATGTCCCCTGCTGTTTGTAACACTGTTAAGTTGCATGAAACTTGAATGCTTGCAACGTTTTTCTTTTGTATTATGTTATTATTTTTATTTTGTGTAGTGTGATTTTTGTT
Organism: Protopterus annectens; assembly: GCF_019279795.1. NCBI lineage: Eukaryota > Metazoa > Chordata > Ceratodontiformes > Protopteridae > Protopterus > Protopterus annectens. The sequence goes on along the minus strand of NC_056747.1, from coordinate 322,008,084 downwards.
AAGGTATTACTGTGAAACCAAAGTACACATTATTGTTTTGAACTGCAAAAAGATTCCATTCTACTTAAGTCTGTCTGGGTGTGGTGGAGGGATTAAAAATTGTTCACTCCTTATACCCTCAGGCATTGTAAACTTGGAATAAATTATAATAAAGACTTCATGTGGGTAGTAATACCACAGGAACATTCCATAGTCATTGGATGATTTCGAGTATTTTTTTTTTGCCTTGAGCTACCTCTGGGGTAGAACTCATAGCTTCATAGACCTGTGAATAGTCATTATTTCTTTCTATTTCCATGTCCCTGTAGTGGGATGAAGGTGCGTATACTTGCATTTGCTGATTTGAAGAGTGAATGAGTGTTCTCATCCATGTATTCCTGTACCAGTGCTGTTGTGCACACCTTGTGTTGACATTGGCCACTCACTCCACAACTTTGACTTTCTCCTCTAGCACTTAGGTTTATTACTGAAATCCAGGTCATTTGGGGTGCAGTCCAGGTTAATAGCTTCTCTGCCGTGGAGCTGGTTCACTTAAGATAATTTTGATAGATCATTAAGAATGTTCATTGTATTGTCCACTGTTGCAATTTAATAGTTTCTTGGGACTTTTCTGTCTCAGAAGGGCCGATGTCCAGCCAGACTTAAGCAGCTTTGCACCCTTCCGCCTCCTGGTTGCGCAGATATCTTCCCACCTGGATGTCAGCACATCAGTGATACAAGTGGGAGGTCTTCCCATGCCATCTTCAGTTTTGTCACAATAGAAGTGCATAGTGTTCTAGCGTTTGTCAATCCATCAATAGGTCTTATCTGCTAGAGCTTTCAGGTAAGTAATCCACTCAGAAACTTTATCTCTGATTACACTGTGCATAATACTTATTGTTTTCAGGCATCAGGTATAGAAGTTAGTTTCTAAGTGCATTTCATTTAGGAAGCAGCTCCCACATAAAGACTTCTGCAGTCAGCATTCATTCTGTGTGAGGAACAGCATCCCCATCTGCTCTCACTGTGAATCCCGCAACCAAAAGACCATTATATGGAGAGCAAAGATTGTCCAAGACAATCCAAACTAAAGAAGGCTGTGTGCATTTTTAAAAGCCTGAGGTGTTGACCAATCCTACTGCAGATGCCTTGCAAAAAAAGAGAGAGAAGTAGTCTTGCAAGATAAATGTAAGGGAGGAAGAGGAAGATGATGATATCCAGTTGGAAATAGACCACCACCCTAGGCTCAAAGACATCAAGTTCAATTATGTGCTTTTTCAGCCTTCCAGCTTTGACATCCACAGACATCTGTGGAGATGCTGTACAGGGGACAACTACACATTTGGGTGAAAACGCATCCTCCTGAACCAAAATCCTCCATTTATTGATCAATATATTCATCTCTCCATGGCTGTGTAATTCTGATGCTTATATCTTGATTCCCAAGAGTAAGAGTGGTATCCTCTATGTTTTGGTGCATTAGGATGTTCCCTAGTTCTATGGCCTGCAATCATAAATGTCTACTCACATATGAGGACCTCAAAGGTAGCCACTGCCAGATCCAGACTGAAGGCATCTATGTAGTGGATGTCCACAGTCTTGCCTTTGCATGAGGTAAGTACTTAGTAATGACCATTCCTCACAGCATGTCCAAAGGTCAGTTCCCTGTGCTTTCTCCTATTAACCTGGTGAACTTGGGCATTGTGAGGCAGTGTAGCAACTGCCTCATGTACACAGATATCCCTTTCCTCTTACCTCCCAACACTCAGACTTGTGAGAGATGCACTTATATAGCCAAACTGGAAGACATGCTCTCTCCAGCCAAGACCAGATTATCTGGTCAAGAGGAGAAAGTCAACACCTGCACCACACCACATGGAACACACAACCCTCCAGAACACAGCAGAGACCTCCAAATCAGAAATGCACTCGACCAACACAACACAGCAGAAATCACAAGACATATAGCTTACCTACACAGTGTGTCCCTCAACCTAAGCCCCTAAAGCAAAACAGCTTACCCAATACACTAATCATAGGTGAGGCACACTGATGTCTCACTCACTAGGTTGAATAAGGAGAAGGTAACAGCTGTCTGTCAGCTGCCAGGATCAAACACAACACACGTACTCAGGTCACTCCACAACAAGTACAAGTATGACTCTGTCATTGTCCATTTGGGTGTGAATGACCTGAGACACACCTCCCTGGACTACATGAAAAGAGACATGGAGGAGCTCTCGGATTATGTGGCCCAGGCAGGTATGACCCTAGCCCTGAGCAGCATCCTACCGTTGCCCAGAATCATACCACAGTGCAAGCAGAAAATGATTGACTTCAACAACTGGCTATGTTTCTGGTGTCATTCTAAGGGGTCCAATATCTTCTGCTTGGGATGACATCTTGATCTCGCCAAGGCTTTTGACACCATCCCCTATTCTGGAATTATAGCTAAACTCACTAAACTAGGTATAAATCCCTACATCACAAGATGGGTTGCCAGCTGGCTCACTGACAGAACCCACACTGTAAAAGTTGGAGACTCCAAATCTGACCTCAAACCAGTGACAAGTGGAGTACCCCAGGGTTCAGTCCTGGGACCTCTCCTGTTTGGTTTCTACTTCTCTGAAGTACAGGCTAACACAGAAGGCCTCTGGCTGGCAAAGTTCGCAGATGACTGCAAACTAGGAGCCATAGTCAAGTCCCCAAATGATGTGGACATCCTACAGAAAGGCCTCGCTGAGACAGATGCCTGGTATCAGAGCCATGGCCTCAAGCTCATTGCCAAAAAGTGCACTGTCATCCCCTTTGGTAAAAACTCTGTACCCATGAACTGCCACATTAGGCAGCAATCTACTTAACACCGACTGTGTGATAAGAGATCTTGGGACCCAGGTGGACAGTAGTCTCTCCTTTGATAGTCACATCACCACAGTAGTCAGGAGGTCCTTCAACATGGCACACCTCATCATAAAAGGGTTCTCATCCAGGAAAAAAGGAGGTCATTGTTCCCCTCTACTCGACACTCATTAGACCCATTATAGAGTGCAACGCCTCTTTTGGAATGTACCTCACAAGACATCTGCAGCAGCTGGAAAGGCCACAGAAGTACCTCACAAAGAGGATTACTGGCCTCAAACAAATGCGCTACACTGACAGTCTCAAAAAACTCCAGCTTTACTCGGTAGCATATCGCCTACTCCGAGGTGATCTCTGCCTAACATATAAAGCTATGTCAAACCCAGAGCTGTTGGACATGCTACACCTAAAGAAATCCCAATCCCTCCAAGCTACATGCTCTAGGGACCTAAACCTTGTCACCACAATACAAAGGATATGCTGGAGGGATAGATTCCTGTCCCAGAGACTTCCCATACTCTGGAACAGGCTACCCATCTATGTCAAGCAAAGTTCTTCATCAGCACTCTTCAAGAAAAATCTTGATGAGTGGATGGGAAATAGGAAATACAGTGGCACAGGAAAATAACTTTCTCGGGTGGCGTAAGCCAGGGAACCTTGTTGGCTAGGCTTACGTAGGCCCTTGGGCTGATAGCCTAGTACCTACTTATGAGCATGATTGACAGACTTCGATGCTTTGCCAGAGATGGCCTGCATCTGTCACCCCCTAGGTATCCAGATACTGGCTAAGGCTCTTGCCACCCCTATAATGCCTTTTTTAGGTGGCGTTCCAAAGAACACATTACCACCGTAACAGCTATAAATAAATGCAATCTGAGGATCATGCTACTTAACACTAGAAGTCTAAGTCTCAAGATGCACTCGCTCGAAGCACTCCTCAAAATGGAGAACATCGACATTTGTGCTGTAACGGAGACCTGGTTAAAAGCAGCTGAAAGCACCCCTGCACTACCAGGCTATAACTCATTCCACACCTTTCGGCCCAGAACATGGAGCGAAGCTCCAAAGGCTGTGACGTCTCCATATTCATAAAGGATATGCACACCTCCAGACTAGTGGCCCAGCATAATGCATCAGAGATACCTCACGTACAACTAACAGTGGGTAAGATGGCGATTCAGGTCGTAGCCTGCTTTAGGTCCCCAACCATGTCCCAAGACTCTCACTCCACATTCCTAAACACCCTGGAAACTATTAGAGTCCAACTCAACCCCGTCATACTGGGTGACTTCAACTACTCCTCTATCAACTGGGAAAACTACTCATGCGCCAATACACTTGCCCAAGCTTCCTGGAATTCATTAATTCCAATGTGCTGGACCAGCTCATTCTTATCCCCACTACAGGAAGCAACATCCTTGATCTTGTTATTGCTAACATGGGCAACGGTTGCTCATCACCAATAATCAATTTCTCCCTGGTTAGATCTGACCACAAACTAATTACCATGGAAATCCATTTCTCACCCAAACCACCAGCAAAGGTAACCACCATGAAAAACTACTCCAAAGCTGACTTTGGGCTCCTAAAAGCAGAGGTGGCTAACTTCACGGCACCCATGCAAATGGAAAATAGGTGCATGACTGCCGAATCATACACTAATGCACTGTACGAACACGTACATAAATACATGGAACTAGCCATACCTAACAGAACCAAGACGCTCTCCTCCAAAAAAAGGAAGCCAATCTGGGTGGTCCCCTACCATTTACAAACTCTACAACAAAAGGAAGAAACTGTTGCAGAAAAAGGTGAGGTCCCAAGACTGGAAAAACTCCCTTATTAGCCTCAACAAAAAGTTGAGATCCCTCATCAAAACCTCTAAAGCTAGCTCTGAAGGCAGAATTGTGGCAAGAGTACAGCTTCCATGGGACCTGACAATATCCCTGGCTGTGTTCTACATGAACGACAAAGTGAACTGGCACAACACCTGTATGCCCTGTTTAATCACAGCCTCACCTCAGGCTTTGTCCCTACAGAATGGTGAACTGCTAGTCATCCCTCTCCATAAAGGGGGAGCGACTACAGACCCTGGGAATTATTGCCCCATTAGCCTGACGAGTCTGATATATAAGGCTATGGAGTGCATCATCATGGACCTAATTAACAAGGATTGAGGGAATCTCCAAACTCTGGATCCTACATAATTTGATTTTGTGAAGGGTAGATCATGCCTGCTCAACCTGGTTGACTTCTTTGAGTCAGTCACCAGAGGTGTGGATGACGGCAAGGCAGTTCATACAGCCTACCTCGATCTGGCCAAGGCTTCTGATACCATTCCTCACTCAGGAATTATTGATAGACTCAAACTAGGCATCCCACCCCTATATTACTAGGTGGGTTGCAAATCTGCTCTCAGATAGAACCCACAGTGTGAAAGTAGCAGACTCCAAGTCAGACTGCCGACCATTCACAAATGAAGTCCCACAGGGATCGGTCCTGGGTCCTTTCCTAGATGTCCAGGCCAACACGGAGGGACTCTGGCTGACCAAGTTCGCCAACAATTGCAAACTGGGAGCCATTATTAACTCCCCAAGTGATGTAGACATCCTACAGAAAGGCCTCAATGCCAAAACATATGTCGTCATTCCCTTTGGGAAAACTCAGTTCTCACTAATTACCACATTGATGGTAGCCCACTGAACACTGAAGGCCTTATAAGAGATCTGGGAACACAGGTTGACAGCAACCTCTCCTTCGACCAGCACATTGCTACTGTGGTCAGAAAGTCCTTATATGTGGCATATCTCATTACCAAGGGTTTTGCATCCAGGAAGAAAGAAGTCATCATCTCTCTCTACTCTACCCTCATTAGTCCAATCATAGAGTGTAATGCCCCATTTGGCATGCACCTCACTAAACACCTGCAACAGCTGGAAAGGCCATAAAAGTACCTCACAAGGAGGATCCTAGGCCTTAAACACAATGCCCTACATGGACAGACTCAAAAAACTCCAGCTTTTCTCTCTCTCATATTGTCTATTGAGAGGCAATCTCTGCTTGACTTACAAAGCCATGTCTGACCCAGCCCTGTTAGAATTGTTACACCTAAAGAAATCCCAGTCCCTCTCCACCACACACTCCATGGATCTCAACCACATTACCACAATTAACAGAATATGCTGGAGGGACAGGTTCCTAACCCAGAGACTGCCCAAGCTCTGGAATAGACTTCCAATACATGTCAAGCAGAGTACCTCACTGGCCCTTTTCAAGAGAAATCTTGATGAGTGGATGGGAAATAGAAAGTTCACCCCGGAGATCACTCCAGTGGCTCTACTTGATAGAGGCACCAGAAACTAATGGTGGCATGATGCCAGGGCACTTCTATGTGCTAGGCTTGTAAAGGCTCCAGGGCACACCTATAACCCTTCATTTCTGTTTCCAAGGCTCTCTCTCTCAGGACTTAATAAAGCTGGCTCAGGATTTTGTACACTTTTATAGCCTGCAGCCATTTTCTGAACAATAATCCATGTCAGAAGTCCTTCATCCTAACAGAAGAAGGGAAATACCCTCCTTTCTCCGAGGTATTGGATTCCTCTGACTCAGAGATGGAGAAATTGGCCTATGAAGGTCACACGTCTTTCCCTCCCAGCTGGGAGTTAGACACTAAGGGCAACTTATCCTCAGTCTTCCCACCAGAATACTTCATTCTGCTGAGGGACATCATCAAATGAGAAGGATAATTTCAAATAGGAGTCTGGGAAACTTTCAGATGTACAGAAGCGATACAGGAGCTTTCTGTACTTACATGAGCTTAAACTTGAGTAATATATCCAGCAGTAAAATCTTTAGTGATGCATTCAGTAGGGGATCTTTGGAGTGAGGCTGCCAACCCCCAGCTGTCAGGAAAACAGATTATTTCACAGGGTTGGAGATTTCTGCAGTTATTTTGATCCAGTCAGTCAGTGTCCATGGATGCCAGCAGGGCTTCTGCTAGGGTTCCAACCAGTAATCTACTTCCTAGTGAGAGGGGGAGTAAAATCTTGGACCAGTTTGAGTAGAAACTGCACAGCTTTGTCCTCCCTTGGCATTTTGGGCTCTTAATTGCCAGAAACACACATCGAAATGCCAGGAGACACTCTTGCCTCAGTTAAAGGACATGCCCTACAGGGGCAGCTACACATTTGGGTGAAAACACATCCTCCTGAATCAAAATCCTCCATTTATTGATCAATCTAGACATTTTTCCATGCCTGTTTAGTTCTGATGCAAAGCTTTCTTGGTTATTTTTGAGTATAATAGTTATACTAAAGTAAACATGTGACCCCGTCTGTTTTCCGTTTTTCTATCTGTTCAGTTTTAAGACATGTAGGAACTGCAATGTAAAGAGAAGAACAAAAGTCTGGCCAAGAGAGCACAATGCAAGAAAAATTGATATGCTTTTTTTTTTTTTACTCTTGCATAGGGGAATGATTGAATTAAGGCCTTTGGCTTGATCTAGTAACACATTTAAAGGAGAAGCAAATACAATAGAACACCAAGTATAATAAAAAGGTTCTTCAAGCAAATAAGTGAATACTTGTAGTATAGGCAACTCTGTGTCTAGTTCTCGTGTCTCTATGGAGACAGTCCAATAAGGGGCAATAAAAACAGAATACTTCTTTCAATGGCCAGGAGATGACATTTTCTGAAAGCATTCAAGTGTTTTTCTAATATGGAAGAGGAATAAGGATAACACACAAAAACAGACAGCACTTAGTGGAAATAGAAGCACCGACTGTACCATGCGTCTTAGCATGAATTAACCTATAAGAAAGGTTATCTAGGTCTGTGAGTGTGGCTGTCAGTCTAGGACAGTTCTAATTAGGAGAGTTAAACTTCAATATTTGAAGAAGCACATAGTTTCTTGTGTTTATATTCAGTTAATAGGTTTTATGGATGTTTTGTGTGTGTGTTTTTGAGGATTTTCACTAAAACAAAAACTTTTGCAAGATGTGACATGGGTTCAATTGGACATGACAAAAAACAACTGTATAAAAGATCAACCTGCTAAACATTAATGTATGCATATTACTCAGAAGCTGAAACTAGACATTTAAAACATAGCTGTTATACAACAGATGGGAATAATAATTTCTTAATATAATGACAACACTTTGTGTTATCTTTAAATGTAAATGGTCTCACAGACATATACAAAAATGAAAGAGTAGAGAGCTATATTAAAAATGTAGAATGCAAAAAGCTATGCTAGAGGAGATTAACTTGGAAAGAACTGAGCATGTGAATTTGATAAAAGAAAGGATTTCAGAATGGTTATTCAGAGGAATATCTGGAACAAAAGGAAAAGGGGAGTACTTATATTAATTGCAAGATGACCTCCAGAAGTGATAGAAGAGGGAAGAAAAAAAGATGATGATAGTACTAACGGGCTGCTGACAAGTGAGGAGGATTGCACTGGCATGCATTTATATTCCATCTAAAACTGCTATAATGGAGCTAACAAAAATTCTGGGAGAAATCAACTTAAAGCAGGGAATATTACTTATAAGTGGGGACTGGAATTTATTTTCAGCATTGAGGATTTATCTGGGGGAGGGCAGAAGGGAAAATGTAAACTAAAGGGAAGATTTATGAAGAAATTTATGAAAATATTTGGAATGGAAGATGTGAATTTACATATTCCCCAAGGTACAAAAACTTGAGGTAGGCTAGACGGAAATTATATTTCACAGGAGCACGTGCATTTAACTGAAAGTTTTGATACGCATCCAATAATTATTTCAGATCACACACCAATAATAATGTCTTTCGGCTTTTCTCTGTTAGGGGTTGCCACAGCCGAACTCCGGTCTGCTCATGATTGGCAGTGGATTTTTACGGTGCAGAGTTCCCAGCCCGACGTCCAACCTTTAAGGAAGGCACACCCATTCACACACTCACCTACCTGCATGTCTTTGATGCCACTCAACCGCGGGGAGGACATGCACACTTTATACAGAAGGTGCTCCAACCGAGAATCGAACAGAAGAACCTGTTGCTGTGAGGTGACAATGCTAACCACTGCACCACCACGGCCTATTCAGATCACACACCAATAACAACTCAAATAAAAATGCACGGTAATGGAATATAGAAATCAAGAGAAGGTACAAATGGAAATGTTTATGGAAGAATTGAATATGCCAAGGTTAGAGGTGGATGAGGCTCAATTACTAACAGTTAGGATAGGAGATGAGATAAAAATGGTGCTGTATAACAAAATTTATAGGAAATTCTCATGAATAGATGGTATTCCTGTGAAGTTTGGAAGCTAGGAGGGGAAAACTGAAAAATCTGGAAGGTTTTAACAGGAGGAGAAGCACCAGCATCCTGGAAGAAAGCGGTGGTGGCTGTAATACTTAAAGGTAGTAAAGACGCCTCAGATCCAGCTTTATATTGGCCCAGTTCAATTCAAAAACATAATTATGAAGTGTTTATGTCTACAACAGCTAAAAGAATGGCAAAAATGATGCAAAAATTGATATATATGGATCAATGCAGTTTTGTGGAGGGGAGATAAACATTTGACAACATTAACAGAACAATGATGATCCAAAGGGAAGCAGAATGTAAGAAAATACCACTGTTAGTGGGTCTTGATGCAGAGAAAGCATCTGAGAATAAGCTGCGATTTTATGAGCAGGGCAATGGTAGCATTTGCATTCCCTGATAAAATTATAACGTTGATTAGGAAGATACAAGAAGGATTGGAGGTGAAAATTAAAGTGGGTGCATTCCTCTCCAAGTTCTGTTTGAGCAGAGGAACCAGGCAGGGCCCCCCTTACTATTTGCATTATATTTAGAACCACTAGCAAAGAAAATAAAGAACTCAGAAATTCAAGGATATAATTGGTATGGTAGTCAAGAAAAGCTGGCTTTATTTGCACATGATATTATTCTATACCTGATAAAACCAGAAAAGGACATTTCAGTGTTGTAGAACATTTTGAGACAGTTTCTAGTCTTTTTAGAATACAATGTTATTGAAGATAAAACAGAGGCAATAGCTGTAAACTATGTACCCACACATAAATTGGTTCAGTAATACCCATATTTATGGGGACATGACAAGTACTTAGGAGTATAGATTAAAAAGGATACTGTTATGGCAGCTGTAAGGATATGTAGGAAAAGACTAAACAAATGATACACAAACTGAGAAATTGGAAACTCTGTTTATGAATACAAGCAGTCAAAACATTTTCAATATCTTTAGTTTTATACACAGGTCAGGCATATTTTTTATCAACCAAAGGAGAATTCGTGGATTGCAATTAATAAAGAATTGAAGGATTTTTATCTGGGAGGGGAAGACAGCAAGAGTCAAGTGGGATACGCTGATCCTTCCAATAGAATAAGTCGGATAAACCTAAACCACCTTGAAGGGTATTTCAGAGCTACACAGTTAAGGCTCCTATACATAGCACAAGCAGAAAGCAGTAATTCACTGTGGAAAGGGATGATAACCAAATGGGGAGAAGCTCAAGAAACAAGAGACTGGGATTTTTGATGCAATCCTCAAGGAGAACAGCAATAACCGTGCAGAATATCACATTCATAAAGTAACAAATTATTCTAAGAACCAAGCCAACATGGGAAAGGAGATTCTGCCTATAGGGAAGACTGCAATTAGGGATATAGACAGTAGGCAACAAGGAGCTGGAAAATTGGCAAAGGAACCAAGATATTGTGATCACATAACTAGAAATGGAAAGGTAATAGAATGGGAAGAGGCCAAGAATTTATTTGGACTGCAGGCTAGAAATTGCCTTCCCTATCCAAGATAGATATCAGAGTACATGATAAAAGAAATAGGGGGATCCTAAGCAAAAGACCATCACTGGTAGAGTTTTTAGTAGAATCCAGAACAGAAGCTGCTGTTAAAGGGATAAATAGTAGAGCATATAAAGTAATGCATGATAACTAAGAACCAGAGGAGCTTATCCTTAAACAAAGAATATACTTCCAAGTGGAAACTAGTATATGAAAAAAATCCGGTTAGAAACCACTCATGATACAATAAATAAACATATGGAAATAGTACCGAATAGCTTACTTTGATTATTGAAGGAATATATGGCAACAGGGAAACACAAAAATATAAATTCTAAATACATTATTAATACCTAAAATCTTTTATGCAATTTGTAAACAAAAATCCGGATATAAAAGCATGGTCTTTTTTCAGATTCCCAATAGCATATACATAAAATGATATTACAACTCAGGATGCAGTAGCAGTTAAAACACTTAGTAAGAATGGTCTAATTTACTGGCATCAGTTGATAAACACTAAAAGTACTAATGATAGAGCAAATTATTAGTGAGTGCAACCTTGAAAATAACATGTGGTTAACACTGCAGGGATTAAGACATTTTTAAACCAAAAGGCTATAATGCAGAAGTCTGTTAGGAAACGTTTCCTAAATTCATAGAAAAGTTAATAACGCTGATGGAATTTCCCACAAATGGGAAAGGAATTTTATCAGTATTGTACAAATTAAAGAAACAAGAGTTCATAATAAACAAAATATATGGAAACACTATGAAACAGTTAATGGTAAAATGCCAGATGATAAAGATAAAAAAAAAAACTAATTCTTACATCTCCATAACTAACATCTTTATCACTATATTGGCAACTTTTCAAATGGCAGTTTATACATAGAACATACTTAACACCACACAAATTAGAACTAATATAGATGTTGGAGGTGTAAATCACAGTCAGTAGCCAATTGGCTACACATGTTCTATGAATGCCATTTACTTAATATTGGGAAAGTATTAACTACTTCTTACAGGCACTGTTCACTGAATTTCCAACTTAAAAAAATCTCTAGTTTTGTTGAATACACCTGTGCAGTCGTGGGTTCCAAGGCAAAAATATGTAATTTTGTGGACTTTTCTTGCTCTTGCAAGAAAAATATTACACAGAACTAGAAAGCTGTGACTCCTCCCAATTTTAAATATTTCAAGAACATGGTTTTATCAGACTCACAGTGGGAATTGAAAACAATCAAGGAAAGAATAGAACGACCTACTTCCTTAAGCACTGCCTGGCGGAAAGTAAATCAAGGGCTGGAAACAGAAGACTGTAATAAATTATAATCTTATTCAAAGATACATTCAAGAAAACAAGTTTTTCAAGTATAGACATCCTGTGTAAATTGTTGGTTTTGTAATGTTTGTTTTTGGAATCGTTTCTCCACTTTAAGCTTTGACTGTGTAAGTATTTATTTGATATACATACTGTATATATGTTTATATTTCTGAAAATCAATAAAATTTTATTCAGTAAAAAAAAAAAAAAAGCTTTGGGAAGAGAGATTAGTTAAGCAATTCACAAGGAATCTATGGGGGATACATGTATGACTCCCAAATATGCAACACAGTCTAGAATATTTAGGATCTTTACTTGGAAGTATTTAACTGCGGTGGTGGTGCTGCGGTAGCGTTGTCGCCTCATAGCAAGACGTTGTCCCGTTCGATTCTCAGCTAGAGCGTCTTCTGTGTGGAGGCATACGTGAATGGGGCGTGCCTTCATTGAAGGTTGTGCGTCAGGGCTGGTAACCCGGTACATAAAAATCCACTACCAATCATTAGCGGACCGGAGTTCCACTGTGGCGACCCCTAACCGGGAAAAGCCGAAAGACACAAACAAACTTGGAAGTATTTACTTGGTGTGTAAGATACCTACGCAGGCTCCAAAGACGTTTTCCTCAGGTAGATAGCAAATGTTGGAGGTGAGATGTGAAGAAAGATTTAATTGGGAACATATTTTTTGGGAGAGTAACGAGTTGGCAGACTTTAAAAATTCCCTGCAGACTACTCTGACAGAAGTACTGGGTAAACAAATTGGTATAACTAAAGAAATGATTTTTGAGCTATGGTACAGAACTGGAATTTCCTAGACATAGTAAGACAGCCAAAAAAAAATCAGTTACTAGAAAATGGAAATCAAAGACTAAACCTACTGTAGTAGAAGTAGTGGATATAGTAACAGAGATAAAAAAAACTGGAAATAGGATCTTTAGAAAAGGGTAGGACCAAATTACATAGAAAATATGGGAATTATAGGAATAATACGTGCAGAATAATGTTTTGAAGGAGGAATGAGGTTTAAAAGAAGGCAGGATTAGAGTGAGCTATGTAATGTTTGACTTACAATGATTGGATAGATTGTAAGTGATGTGTAATGTTTGCAACTAAAAATATGTCAGTATGGTTTGTTTTCGTTTATATAAACATATGATTATCTGTGTCATAAGTGATAGTTTAATAAAGACGTTTGTTTTAATAAAAAGTCTGACGAGATGCCAGACAAACCACTGAGAGATACAGTACTAGAATTATGTAACATAGCTTCCCAGGCAGCAAAGCATTCAGTCAGATTTAGCTGTGATGCTGTTGCATCCTGTAGGGTGGTAGCTTTGGGTTCAGTATGCTGGGATGAGGACTACCTCCTGCAGACCACGTTAAAGGTCAACTCATCAATGATCTACTTGAGAAGGATTTGCTTTCTGGATCCAAAAACCACCAAGCACGATAAATTCAAGCAAAACAAAATGACCAAGACCAGTGAAAGAAATACCACTTTAATAAACTCACAAACTCTCTGGCGACTTGGCATACAAGCCTTCCAGGAGATAATGCCAACAGAAGAAATGCACCTTATATACATTAATATCAATTAAAGTATCTAACAATTAATCAAATAAAATTAGATAAAACTTTCACATTACAAGATGTTTCCAGTTGCATTCTAGGTTTAAGCCAGCTGGTGTAACGGTGGTATACTTCAAAATAAAAACAGTTTCTTTACATAACTTATTCTTTAAATGAATAACATTAGCAGCTTTTATTTCTTCGAAAATGCAACCTTTTATATCTGTATAACCCTCCCCCCCATGCACTGAATTAAAATGACAAGCAATGGGACTTCTTAATTTTAATGTCTCTAAAAATAAGAAAGGAGGAAGAGGATGGAGGAGGTTATCCGCCATTGCCACGACTGCAAGAACCAGAATGTCTGAGAAATAACTTTCGGAACCAACACAACTTTAATAATGGGAGGAAGATGGGTCACACAGAAGGAAACAGAGATGGACAATATTCGAGGTATGATCACCTCCAGAAACAGATTAAATATTGACATTTATAAAATATTGTCATTGTTACAAAATACTGTTGTAGATTGTGTGAATTCAATTTTAAATTTATCAGGTTATGCTCTTAACCAGAGTGAAATTGCAGTGTTACAGCATGGCCTAAAATTTGTACCTAGTGCACTTCCTAGAAAATGTGGTTCAGACTGAAATTTTTAAGTTGATTCGCAAACTACATTTATGTAGTTTTGTTTTGGTGATGAGAAAGAAGTGTTTGTTGAAAATGGTGTAGATGAAATACAGCTTGATACAAACAACAGTTTTCATAGTTGTAAGTCTTCCTTTTCTGCTAATGATGATGTTAATGCTTATTGTTTGTTGGACACTACATGGATGCCTGTTAAAAGTACATTCATTCCCCCTTTTAGACATGAGGAAATATCCCACTTTTCTTCTATGGTTCATTTTTCATGGAAAACATTTTTAATAGATTTTATAAAAATAAAAATGCTCTAAGTTATAATTTAAGCAAACAAGAGTGGGAAACATTACAAAATATGAGTAAGTGGTAAGAGCTAGTTATAAAGCCTTCTGATAAAGGCAATAGAATAGTACTATTCAGTAGCGGCCTTAGGTTAACTGGTGCCCTAGGCAAAACTCCTCCAAGGCGCCCCCCACCACACCACCCGGTGCCCCCATCCAGGTCTGCCTACACCAAATAAATACTGGAAAAGCGCCCCTACTAGAGCGACGCCCTAGGCGGCCGCCTAGTTGGCCTATGCCTAAGGCCGGCTATGGTACTATTGCACTTTTCTCAGTATTTAAAAAAGGGGAAGGGGCATTTGAATGAAAGAAAAGTTTATAAGATATCTAGTTTTGTGGAATATGAACAGGCCATTGAAAATTTTAAAGATATCTTAAAGAAAGGTTAGCGACTTGGATATTTATCCAAGCATGATGTAGAAGTTATATTTAATGTAGAAAATTGTACTTTAGTGAAATTTTACTCTTTACCTAAAGTTCATAAAAATTTGGCTTCTCCCCCAGGGTGACAGATTGTTGCAGCTAGCAATTATTTCTTACACAATATAGGAATCATGTTACATTCTTATTTAACTAAGTTTGTAGTAACCCTGGGCTTCTATAGGAAAGATTCTTTTGACCTTTTAGAAAAAATAAAACCTGTGATATGGGGAGAAGATTTTTATTGGATCACTTTAGATGTAAATAATTTGTACACCGATATCAAACATTCAGTGGGTTTGGAGACACTTAGATTTTTTTTAGGTGATAGTCCGGTTTCATGTTATGTTATTGAATTGATTTATTTTAGTTATTTTTTTTTTTGAGTTTAACCAAGTTATTTATCAACAAATTCAAGACACAGCCATGGGAGCTCCTTCTGCTCCCATGTATGCTAACCTGGTTATGGGATTATTTGAGGTTGTTTTTATGTATAGGTTAGATTTTTTTAGAAAACATGTTCTTTATTATTATAGGCTTATAGACAATTTAATTTTTTTGTGTAAAGGGGGAAAAGCATTACTACAGGATTTTGTTAATTTATTAAATACAAACCGGTTTGTCCTTCAGTTTGATGGAATGCAGAGTGGAAACTCTGTTGTTGTTCTTCTGGATTTGATTCCAGAGGGTCAGGTGAATGGCATGATAAGTACAAGAATACATAGGAAATTGAATGGAGGTCATTTTTTGGATGGCCACAGTTGTCATCCTGTTCATGTACTTAATTCCCTTCCATACGGAGAATTGTTAAGAGTTAGCAGATTATGTAGTGAACCAGAAGTTGCAGAGAAAGAAGTACTTTAAACAAAGTGGGTACAGTATGGACATTATTAAAAAAGCTTTAAAAAGATTATGTCTGAAGGACAAAAATGAGGCACATGTACAATGTTATGATAATAAAAAATATGCTTTACTGTTCTGGCAATGATAGAAATAGAAAAGTATATTTTGTTACATCTGTTAATGTACTGTCCAATGAAATAATAGATAGTATAAAACATTACCAATCATTAGCGGACCGGAGTTCTGCTGTGGCGACCTCTAACTGGGAAAAGCCGAAAGACACAAACAAACAAATAAAACATTACTGGCATTTTCTTTTGGAAGGAAGACATAAGGCTGCTAATTTATGGCACGTCCCTTTGATTGCTAGTACATGGGACATTTTCTGTACCAAAAGAAAGTCATAGTAATAGCATTAGTAGATTGGAGACTTGGGCATGTAGGGGGTTGCTCTATTTGCCCATACATTATTAGGTCTTTTGCGAGAATTAATGGTCAAAGATTTAGGCCTGTAGCAGAATATACCTGTAATACAATGAGTGTCGTCTATGTACTTAAGTGTTCCTGCAACCTTTTTTATATTGGTGAAAGTAAAAGGTCTTTTAAAGTCAGGTTGCAGGAACATATTAGAGACATTAAAAATAAGAAAGAAGAAAATCCCATTGCTTGTCATTTTAATTCATTGCCGGGGGGGGGGGGGGGGGTTATACATATTTAAAAGGTTGCATTTTGGAACAAATAAAAGCTGCCAATGTTATTCATTTAAAAAATTAGCTGTTATGTAAAGAAACTGTTCTTATTTTGAAGTACAATACCATGACATCTGCTGGCTTAAACCAATAATGCAACTGGAAATATCTTTTGTAATGTGAAAGTTTTATCTAACTTTATTTGACTGCTTGATAGTTTAATTGATATTAATGTATATAAGGTGCGTTTTTTCTATTGACATTATCTCCTGGAAGGCTTGTATGCAGAGGCGCTAGAGAGTTTGCGAGTTTATTAAACTGGTATTTTTTCACTGGTCTTGGTCATTTTGTTTTGCTTTCTGGATCCCCTACAGACTAGGTAATTAAAGAGCTGTGAGATGGGCAAAACTATACATTTGATGAAACAGTTGTTTTGAATTTGCTGTCCCAATCTGTAGAAGAAATTAGCCCACCAAAATCTTCTTCCTCTCCCAAAGGAACAGCAAAGGAAAACTGCCTAAGGGGAAGAGAACCCACTCCAAGAAAATATGGCAAGATCAGAATGGGAAGCCTTGAAGCACTCAACCCTGAGATCCTAAAATTCAGCAGAGATCATCCTTTATATAATACAAACACAATTAAAGTCATATAATGTAAAATTCAGTAACTATTTAAACAATTATAATTCCCCAAAAAAGACCCCCAGTTACATTCAATATTAAAGCCAAATGGCTTCAAAGTACTAAACCTGAACAAGTAAAAAGATTCTTTAAATAATATTAAACCCTTAATTTTTAAATGGAAGGGACTGAAAAATGTTAACACTTTTTACAACTAAAGTTAACAGGCTTTCACAGTTAATGGAATAAAAGTTAGAAAAATGGTCTACATCAGGGCTTTCCAATTTCCCAGGTTTGATATGTCTAATATGTTTTTGTAACCTAGTCTTAAGCATTCTAGATCTGTCTCCAGTACAGTACAAATTACAAGGACATGTTAATGCATAAACTATACCATCTGTATTTCATGTATATTATGCTGCATGTAAGCTAATGAGTAATACAAAGGGGGTTTCCTGTAACATATCTACTTACATTACAGGACCAACAGGGGACCATGCCACTTGTGACATCATTTTTTGCCAACTGTAGTACCAGTTGAGTAATTTATTTGGCAAGATGTACATGTATGGCATTTTATGCAGGACAAACATCAAGGCCCTTAAAGTTGAGGATAGGGGAACACCTAAGTGACATTATAAATAAAAGACAATCCAGTGCTTTGTATTAACATATTTTGCAACATACAACTAGTGTCTTTAGATTTATTGTGATTGATTGCATCACTCACAGATGTAAAGATAAGGCTGCATTACATGAAATTTTAAATAAAAGAAGTGGACAGTCAAGTTGGGGGGATTGTACCCACCAGGTCTGAATGAATATTTCTGAATTATGTTTTATCCAATCAGATAGTGGATAACATGAGAGTGTTGTATATAAATCACTGTTTATGGGAATTGCTTATTCATTTTTGTATTTATCACTGAAGAAGGCTTTGGTTGAAACCGGTTTGATTTATGCAGGGGTATTTTTGCCCCATGTTTTTTAATATTAAAACAGCCATTTACACAACAGAACTTGTGCTGGCTCATGTGTTTTGCTTTTTGAATTATTCATGTTAAGCCCAATGGACGCACACTCTGTTTTTAGGGGTAACGAAGAGAAATGTCTGGTTAAGTGACTTGCTCATGTTGACACAGCATGCAAATGGGGGCTGAGCAAATCAAACCCTGTACCACAGGAACTACAGCTCATAGCCTTAATCCTCTGTGCCAACTACAAGACTGTCTCTTGTAGAGCAAGGGTAGGTTTTGCCATGGCCGTCTTATAGGACCTGTTGCAAACCATTCCTTCTATGGTTCAACTATCTCAATGCCTGCAAGCTTTGTGAAACATCCCAAGAAGTTACAACCACTACAGCTGTGGACATTATGATAAACCCAGTACAGTTATGTTGGGTATTTAATTGCAGGTGTTTGAGTATGTCCATCACTCCAGTAATATTTCATTTCCCCTTCCCCTTTTAGGGGTGAGGGTCAGTATCATAGCTCTTGATCTTCAAAATGTACACAGTGTGAAATAAGTGAAAGAATGTGCAACACTGCTTTTCACATTGTGGAATAAAAGGACAAAATGGTATTGCTTCTCACAATGTGGAGTAAATGGACACAATATGGAACACTGGCTAAACAGTCAGTAACAACTTCAACTGGGAAATTCACAGCACATATATTAACTTTCTTTATACTTATAAAACATTTTGATACATTGGCATGACTCAATTATTTATCATGGTAATTTATTGAAAAAATATTAGCTTTGAATGTATGATGGACTGTCATGTGAAATGGCATAGAACATGAAACATTTACTTCCCAAAATGAGGAATCTTCCCCATAATGAGGTACAGTTGAGAAATGTGGTGGATATCCATCCATTAATATACACTGACCTAATGTCTGGTCACTTTTTGTCTGAGCATGCTAGTTAGGAGTCCACTTCATACAGAGACCTTTTGTACGGTGGTCTCAGACCTCACCACTAGTGGGTACCAAGGCAAGAAAGAAGTAAAGATGATGTGCACAGATGATACTCATATCACTAGTTTTCTGATGTCCAGTTAAGACATCCTTTTTGCTGGGGGCGTGCAAAGGTTTGAAAGAGATGCTGGACATCACGCCTTCTGTGGCAGACCTCCTAGGAAGTTATCACTACTGCAGCAGTAAATATACTCCAGCATTTACAATTTCAGTAAATTCCTAAAACAACTGGACTTTATCACTATAAGTTTCATTTAAGCTTCTTAATTGTAGCGGTTTCACACAGTCTTGTTATGTAAGGAACAGTTAACATGCTCGGTGAATCTCCATCCTGCAGTCCCAAGTGCTCTGGCTTCTACTAAAGTGTTGCTTTGTAAAAGTTTTAGGAATTCAAAGGTCAGATTATGCTCTAAGAATGAGTGTATACTGATCAGTAAGAGGATGAAAGGGCAAGATATGGAACTTGGAGCACATTAACCCCCTCCGCTTGGTAAAAGAAGCGCTCGAGTAAAGACTGGCAATACATGCTGCATATTTTGACCTTGTTAAGGGAGACAGCACTACTCCACATAAGAGAATAGCTGACCAGTTAAAAGTACTAAAGCTTAATCCGTATGTAATTATTAGTAAAAATGCTAGTTAAACACCACTGCACGTCAGGGTATGGATTAACTGTCCATCCTGATGGAGGTTACTAGTGGGTTGCCACAGCATTGTATACTGAGGCCACTTCTTGGACTGTTCTTTTAATAGAAAATAGCAGATAATAGTCTCTGGATAACCGAATATGCTGCTGACTGCAAACGGAGCATCTTTAGGTAACGTAATGGAAGGGGTGCAGAAGTTCTCCTTGATGGTCTATAAAGAAAATGCATACCTGGTGCAGTTATAATGATTTCAACTTTGATATCAGTAAATTTAAAAAGTATAAATTTTGATTAAGAAATAAATGGTCAGAGGAAAGTACAATCATTATTAAAATTCTAGAGGCAGTGGTAGACGGTTTACAGTGTGGCCAGTGCACATCTACCAAAGTCAGAAAAGTGTATTCTGTAACTCTTTCTTCCCCTAAATACTCTGCAGAGGTCACTGGGCGACTGTATACCACTGATCTGACACATTAGTAAATGAAAGCTGCTCAGTACAAGCATTGTAAACTACTACCTGAGACATAAGAAGGTACAGTTCCTTCCTAGAAAAATCAAACTCTCCAGGAATGCTTCAGTAATTATACTGGTTACATAGATGTGACCTTTGCTTGGTCTGTAGTCCAATGTCTGATGTAGCTTTCTTTGAAAGTTTATGCCTGGAACACATTGTTGGGGAGTTAACAGAAGATCAGAGAATATAGTACTAAACCAGATGTCAGTAATAAAAATGTGACAGGTACTTTACACTGTGACTTCTAGGGTTATGGAACAAACTTCGTACCATCAGAAATCTGTTATTAACTTTCTTTTAAAATAACAGCAGGATGTAGAAAGTAATCTGCATAGGGGTTACAACAGTCAAGCTTCTTGAAAGCCACTAGAGTATAATCTTGACAGTTAAACTTATGAACCTAACACCTGACATCCGATTAAAGCAGTGGCGGGGATAATGTGCATGTTTATTAACTAGAACTGTACTTTTAAATTCCTACAAAAATCTGCAGAAAGGCTATTCTGCCTTGGATAAATTTAAAATTGAAAGGAAGACTTTGTAGCAGATTACTATTTAAAATATTCAGAATAGCTCAGTAAAATAAATAAAATAAAACACTGTGTCCAGAGCTTTCAAAGCCCAAAGTGGCTCATTATACTGTCTTTGTAAGTGAAGGCAGACACAAATCACCTAGTTGACTGCATCCAGGGTTTGTCATATTATGGGGACATAGAAAGCTTGGTGAACACAAAAAAAAAAAAATACAAACAGTATGACAGTCCCTATTCAGGCCATTATGTGGAGTAGCAAAATTACAAAGTAATACTAGACTGAGGCATTAAAATTGCACCAGGTGACCATGACGTAATGAAATGCATACTTTTTCAGTATCTAGGGGAAGTTCTTTTACTACATTAGACTACAATACATGTTTTTATTTCCATTTCTTTCTTGGTTAATATATATAATCTAACAACAGCGTAGAAAAGTGGCTAAACAAAACTAAATAAACAGCGATACAGCCAGTCGAGAGACCAACAAGCCACAAACTCCACGTTAGCAGTCAGTGGCCACCAAGTATATTATTCGAACAGACTTTGTTAAATATCCAACAGTTTTATTAAATGCCAAGCACTTTCGTCCCTACAAACAGCAAACAGGACTTCTTCAGAACAACCATACAATTCAAAGCCCATACAATTTATAATAAAATACATCAATTCTCTAATTAAGACCCCATATTCTTAAAGAAAGATACCCCCTTTCATCCCTATGAACATCACAATAAGTATCTTAATACAATAAAAAGATACAGTAAAATAATTTGTTTAAAAATGTAAACATATAAAAACGCAGTTTAAACTCACTTATAAAATGACAATGGGGCAATTCCATAAAAAAATACAAATAAGTACAAGAATATATCAGATAACAAAAATACGAATACCATCATACTACAGCTGTCTACCCATATAACTGATCGTTTAAAATCCTTTGAACATTCATAAAACTGTAAGATTTATGCACAAAATACAAAAATGTACAAATATTTGTACAATTCCAATGCTCTCCTTTTTAAAACACGGAGTATAGATGCATTTTCATTTATGCCTGGAGAATTAACTGCATTTAATTTAATCTGCCACTGTAACTCTTTTAGTTCTAATTCCCACCAATCTCCTCTTGGGTTGGGGGTACAACATCAAATATACCAAACTTAAATCTTGTAAAATTTCAACATTCTAAGATGTGTCGAAACAGGGCATTGTTCATATCCCCTGTATATATAGCATATAGATGTTCATATATTTTGTTCCTTAACTCTCTCTCAGTTTTACCCACGTAATAATGACCACAGCTGTCACACACCACAATATAAACAATACCCCTAGTATTGCAATTACCATTTTTTTAATTTAATCACAAGGGATGTTCCTCGAAGAATAAGATTTTGTTCATGCATAATATTAGAGACATAGCTTGCAAGCTCCACAACTTGTTGTACCCATCAATGTAATATGGTTCTTAGGAAACTATGCTCAAAGAGAAACTTACAGTTTTTGCAATTTTTATAATTGAACTGTGGTTGTAAACCAATAAAGTCCATATATAATGTCTGTGTTGGTGAATGACATTATGCATATTGCTCAGAATATATTTATTTATGGGAAGGCCATAATAATTAGCAGTTGTCAGGTGAAGGCCTAGTGGTTCAGTGGTTTAAGAGAAGATCACTTTAACCTGTGTTATACACATTTGAGTAGTTGGGGCTTAAAGTGCATATGATTCATTCCACTATGATATGCACAAGGAAGATATTTCTAGTCTTAGCTTAACGATTAGGTGATCTGATGCTAAAAGGAATGGAAGCAGCTGTGGCATACAGCTGTGTTACACTTAAGGCCAACCCTGATACAAAGCAGTCAAAATGGAGGTCCTTAGACTAGACAAAATGCTCAAGGCAAAAATGCACCATTAAGGATCTGGCATGTATGACAGCTGCACAAGATACTGAAAGGGGGATGAAACAATACTGCTGAGCAAAGTCACAAATTCAGAGGTCTTGTGTATATCAAAAAGTAGATTAGTAACAAAAAGGAAGATCCTTTTCCTCCTTCTAAAAAAAAGCATCATCTAAAATCTGCTAGCACCGTCTGGGGACAAGAAAAGGGAGTTGCTCTTTAAAACAGGATAGTCTGCTGTGGGAGACTGTGATTCTGTTGTCAGTTAAGTAAACCCAGGAAGGAAGAGAAAAAGCTATTTCATTTTCCCTGCATATTTTAACTGCATGTCAAGTTCTCTGTGACTGACTACTTTTTGTACCTTTAAGCAGTTTTGTTTGTTTTTAACCTAAAAAGTTACTTGTTTGTAATTGCTGCTTGCTCTGGTGTCATAGTCATGTACTTGTTCATAGGTGTTTACTAGGCTAACGACCACAGGGGCCTTTTTAAGTGTAGCCACGCATCCCAAATCTCCGACAAGTTCTGCTACCTTGATAAGTGTAAGCATGGGCCTGGGAGATGAACCATTTCAGGTTACCTCTTTACATTAGAGACATAGGTGCCAAACCATGGATGAATTTCTGGTTTCCCATCCAATTGTCTAAGCTGCACTTGAATTGGGGTAGGGAAGAATTCTGCTTCACATGGATGGGGAGCCTGTTCCATAGATGTGGTAGTCTCTGGTACCTCTCTCTCCAGCAGGACCTATTTATATCACAGGCAAGGTTTAAATCTTTAGAATGGGTAATTATGGTGCTGTTTGTTTTGTGGATATGCAGGAGTTCCATGTATGCCAGACATAGATCTTCTCTCAAAAGCCTGTAAGAGACAGTACAGGGATAGGGCCTTGAGGTGGTCTGCAAAGGACATTTTACTTACACCCTGTATTCTTTTAGTGAGGAACCTCTGTGGGTGTTCCATTTGTTGGATATGCCTGGTTAGGCAAACACAAAAGGAGCCATTGTACTCAATGATTGTTCCACTGTATTTGCCATTCATCAGACCTATGACTTCCTTGTGCTTAGATGCCTTTCCTTTGTTTATGAGTTGTGCAATACAGAATGATTTCCTCACCACTGTAGACACATGATGGTCAAAGGCTAGATTACTGTGTGTGTCCCTAAGTCCTGACTACTGAGTCAACTAAGGGGTGTGTTGTCAACATGATAGTTACCAGGGATGGATGACTTCCCAAAGGATACTATTATGCATTTTCTTTTAGTCCATGGCTCTGACACCAGTTGTTTGTCTTTGTCAGCCCCTCCTGGAGAATATTTGTGTCAGTGTGAGATTCAATGACAGCTCCTAATTTGCAATCATCTGCAAATTTAGTCAGCCAGAGACCACTGACATTGGCCTTGACTTCTGAAAAGCAAGTGCCAAAAAGAAGTGCTCTAAGGACTGATGCCTGTGGGATTCCACTTGTGACTGGCCTCTTTGTAGACGTGGACTCCCCATTTCTAACTTCCTGGGTCCTGTCTGTGAGCCAGTTGGCTATCCATCTGTGAGCCAGTTGGCTATCCATTGGGTGACATACAGGTTTGTACTTAACCTCTTGAGTTTGTCAACAATGCCGGAGTGGGGTATTGTGTCAAATGTTTTGGCCAGGTCAAGGTAGGCAGCGTGAACAATTTTGCCCTCATCCATTGCTTTGGGGACCTTCTCAAAAACGTCCACCAGGTTGAGTAGGCATGATCTGCCCTTGACAAAACCAAACTGGGTTGGGTCTAGTGTCTGGAGGTTTACTATATCTCTATTGATCATCTCCATGATAATTCTTTCCATGGCTTTACATACAAGACTAGTAAGACTTATGGGTCCGTAGTTTCCAGGGTCTGTAGATGGCCCACCTTTGTGCAGAGGGATGACTGTTGCCTTTCTCCATTCATGAGGCACAAAACCTGTTTGGAGGCTACAGTTAAACAGTAATTCCAGAGCCCCCCGATAGGTCATGTTTCATGCTATTTAGAAGGCATCTTGGGATACTGTCTGGGCCCATTGATGCAGTGTTCTTGGTCTTAGAGCATTAAGGACCTGTTGATAGTAGGGGGAGATATATTTGATGTTATTTCCTGAGGGAAGGTTGAGGGGGAGAGAGGGGTAAAGTTGGAGCTGAATTTATCAGCCAGGAGGTTTGCTATGTCTTCTGGCTCAGTATACGTGGCTCCACTTACAATGAGCTCTGCACACAATTGTGTATTGCCTTTGAGGTTGTGGACATAGCTAAAGAATGTTTTGTGGTTGTCCTTGGCCTGGGAGGGCAAACTTATCTCAAATTTGGCTTTGGTAGACTTTGTTTGTCCTCTGAGTTGTTTCTTTAGTTTGATGAGAGTGCTTTAATCCTGCTGGGTATTGCACCTCCTAATTTTTGCCATGATTTTTGTATTGGCAAAAGGTGGAGAATTGTGATATACCGCAGAAGCTATGCCTCATTTATACATCTTTCACTGCATTTGTGCAGTAACTACATTTACTTGTAATTTCTGCCTGGTCTTGTGTCATTGTCTTGTAGTTTTGTTTCACAATAGTGTAAGTATTCTGAGTTTTGCTGCAGGTTCTGTGCCCATACTAACTGTTTATACGCAAGTTCTGTTGAAAAGATTAGATAGTCTTATGTTTGTCTATTTAACCTGCACTTACAGAGCTTTCTGTTTCTTACAACTACTGCTGATTTCCATGCTGTTTGATTGCTACAGCCTCCTCCTCCCTGCTGCTACCTTCTTGTTGCTTCAGTTTCCCCTGTCCCCATTAAATGTCTAGCTTACATGGGACCTTAAACAGAGTCACAGTAGTGAGAGAATTGATTTTTTTTTCACAGGTTCTGAGTCTCAGAGCTCCATTGGTTCAATTTATTGGCTTGTTTGGATTGGCTTCATCTGTAGCTTGTCTCCTCTAACCTGTGCTGAGCTGAGCTCACCCAGGGCTTTTACTCAAGACACTGGGAGGCTTTAAACTGTGACATTTCTTGTCAAAGGCGGGGGGGATCAGTTCACTGCTACTGTTGGGCTCTCTCTATAGTGGATTGGCTGAATAGAATAATTTCTGTCTTCAGGAAGACCTACCTAATACAACATTAATAATCTGAACTTGAGGCTTCAATAACCTGAACTGAGTGAAATAAATCACAGTCTTAGCTGCAGTAAAGTCTGTCCAGGATATCTGTACATCCCAGTGTAAGAAATTAGGCAGCTCCTCACTGTCCATTAATAAGGCTACATAAATGAACAGTAACCACACCCAGTAACTGCAGTGTCTTGCATACAGAGAGACACAAAGTCATAAAATATCAAGATCTGCAGGCAGAAACGAGAGCAATGTGGAAGAAAGATACCCAGACAGTTCCAATAGTAATAGTGAAGAGCACTTTTGTCTGACAAAGATTGAAACAATAATAATTTTATGAACTTTAATCATACTTTGACTTAAGAATGATGTCCATTCTCGTCATGGTATTAGAAATCCAACAGACAGAGAAATTAAAAGAATGAACAGTTTCATATTACAGAAGTGGTGCTTGATATTGCACCTGCATTCCAACACCTACACAACTCAAAGCAATTGTAATCCGCCCACCCCCGTACATCATTAAACCATGGGCCAGCACTTCAGATAACTTCTGTAGCCAGCCTGATTAAATATGGTTACCTTGAGATAGTGTAGGATTGTCTCATGCTTTCTGACGGTCATCTGTTACTCAGACAGCGTAAACAGCACGAGAGCTATACATATATAATGGCACCGGAGGCCATAATCTCTGACACACACACACAACTCTGATATCAGGATCGCCCACAGAACACCAGGCACCACACAATCATGACCAGCATTATGGCATGTAATCTTTCATCTGCTGATGTTCTAAAGATTAACTTGCCTAAACCACAAAGACCTTCAAAAATACAGCACAGACGCAAAGCATCTTTAGCAGCACTGTCAGCCCATTACCTCTACCACTTCACGTAGCACAAGAAGTCCCCGACTCATGGATGCCAAGCCCATAAAGCAGGCCTCCACTAAACCAAATGTTGTGTTTATAGGGGACTGCATTGCAAGACATGCAGATGTACCTCTTACCAGGCTGAGCAAGGGAAAAGTCATAGTACATGTGGATGTCAGTAACTTGAGACATACCTCCTTGGGCTATATGAAGAGAGACATGACGCAGCTCAGACTGTCCGTAGCAGGTGTGAGCTTAGCACTAAGCAGTATTCTACAAAGTATGTTTCAATATGAGCAAAAATAATTGACTTCATTTTTGACGTCATTAGAAGGGGGTCCAATATTTGCCAATCTGAGAGGACATGATCAGTGGATCACACTGCTTCTGCAGGGATGGCCCACACCAAAATATTAATTTGAATATTGACAAACACATTGGCCACCCCCATAGTGTCAACCAGGTACACCTACCAATATAATGAAATGAGAAGGAAAATATAAAGGTATTACTGGTCAATGCTAAGAGCCTAAACAAAAAACTCCACTCCCTACCATCTCTCCTCACTTTGGAGGAAGTAGATGTTTGTGTATTGACTGGGACATTGTTTAAAATGGCAGAGTGTTTTGGCTGTGCAGGGCTGTTAAAGCCTTCCAGACTTTTAGACCAGCCACTAGACTGGAGGAAAAAAGGTGTCTCAGTCTTCAGCCTTTATGCCCATCTCTTCTGAATGGTTAAGCAGTATGATGCATTGCAGCTACTCCATGTTCAGATCACAATCAGATAGGTCCATTACCATATATTGGTTAGCTGTCCTCCCTCTATGAGCCAAGAGAGCCACAATGCCTGCCTACAACACCATTTTCATACGTGACCTAAATTATCCAACTACAGAATGGGAAACCTACACCATTACTAGTGTACAAGCACAGCAATTCCTAGATGTTGTACATATACCCTGGAGAGGACCCGCTAGGGGGAATAATATCTTTAGCCCTTGCCCATCTTGTACTATCCCTTGCATATCACTTGTCAGGTCTGACCATAACGCCATCTCCTTCAAAATAAAATGGAATCCAGGGACAATTTCAACCAGTTACCTTTAAAAGGCTGTGAGACAAACTATCTACTCCTACGTGATCCATTAGCAAACTTCAAATTCCCACCAAACCCAGTAAATATAGGTTCATAGGTTAGTACTAGGCTAACGGCCCTGGAGCTAATGTAAGCCTAACCATATAGTATTCCCAGTCATCTGGCTTGCCAGATGATTATCTAGTAATGCATGTGGAGTGATTCCTGGGATGAATTTCCTATTTCCCATCCATTTATCAAGATTTCTCTTGAAAAGGGCTAGTGAGGTGCTCTGCTTGACATGAGTAGGGAGTTTATTCCAGAGGACTGGGAGTCTCTGGGTCAGGAATCTATCCCTCCAGCAGGTTCTGTTTAAAGTGGTGCTAAGGTTGAGGTCTTTGGAGCACGTGGCACAGGGGGGATTGTGATTTTTTTTTTTTAGGTGAAGCATGTCTAGCAAGGCTGGGTCAGACATGGCTTTATATGTCAAGCAGAGATCTCCTCTCGGTATGCGATATGAGACAGAATATATTGGTAATTTTTTGAGTCTCTCTGCATAAGGCATGTGTTTGAGACCCAAGATCATCTTAGTAAGGAATTTTTGTGGCCTTTCCAGTAGCTGGAAGTGTCTAGTGAGGTACATGCCAAAGGGGGCATTGTACTCTATAATTGGTCTGATAAGGGATGAGTATAGAGGGATAATGACTTCCTTCTTTCTGGATGAGAAACCTTTTGTGATGAGATGTGCTATATAGAAGGATTTTCTAACCACAGCAGCAACATGGTTGTCGAAGGAGTGGCTACTATCTACCTGTGTCCCTAGATCCCTTATTACACCTTCAGTGTTAAGAGGGTTCCCTTGTATATGGTAGTTTGTGGGTATTGTGTTTTTTCTGAAGGGAATGACAATGCATTTTTTGGCACTGAGCCTGAGGCTATGGTTTTGGCACCACTCGTTGGTCTTCGTGAGACCTTTTTGTAGGATGTCCACATCAGCTTGAGAGTCAATAATAGCTCCCAGTTTGCAGTCATCCATGAATTTGGTTAACCAGAGTCCCTTGGTGTTGGCTTGAACCTCAGAGAAGTAGATGCCAAACAGGAGAGTACGCAGAACCGATCCCTGTGGGACTCCACTTGTAACTGCCTTGTAGTCAGATTTGGACTGTGCCTCTTTCACAGTGTGGGTTCTGTTAGTGAGCCAGTTGGCAATCCATCTGGTGATGTAAGGGTTGACGCCCAGATTAGTGAGCCTATCAATGATACCAGAATGAGAGATTGTGTTGAAGACCTTGGCAAGGTCGAGGTAGGCTGTATGGACAGCCTTGCCTTCATCTACCGCTCTGGTGACAGCTTCAAAGTAGTTTATCAGATTGAGCAGACAAGATCTGCCCTTCACAAACCCGAACTGTTTGGGGTCTAGAGTTTGAAGGTTCCCTATGTCCTTATTTATAAGATCTGTAATAATACGTTCCATGGCTTTACAGATCAGGCTCGTCAGGCTGATAGGTCGGTAGTTCCCAGGGTCGGTAGTCGCACCCCCTTTGTGGAGTGGGATGACTGTAGCTGTGCACCATTCGGGAGGAACAAAGCCTGAGCTGAGGCTATAGTTGAACAGGGCACTCAGGTGCAGAGCCAGTTCGTTCTGTAAGTTGTGTAGAACACCCCCCCCCCCCACGTATATTGTTAGGTCCCATGGAAGCTGTATTCTTAGCTTTGGTTAGTACGGTTTCTACTTGTGCAGTTGTGATAATAGGGGTTTGATATTCCTCATGTATGTGGATGGGCCCTTTAGGGAGTGAGGGGGAGGTTAAAATTTGCACTATACCTGTCTGCCAGGATATTGGCAATATCAGTTGGTTCAGTATATGTGGTCCCATTGTGCTGTAGCTCTGAGCAAATCTGCGAGTTGTGCAGATTCTTGACATAAAGAAGGCCTTGTGATTGTCCTTAGTATCTGTAGCAATTTTTTTTTGTAACTAGCTTTGGTAGATTTGATGAGGAGATTTCCAAGGGATTTTTTTCAGTCATCGGACTTTACCTTTTTCTATAACAGTTTTTTTTTTTTTTGAAAATACACAGCACTAAACTATACCAGCATGTAAACAGCTGCATAGAAGCATCTGTACCTGGTAGAAGTAAGTAAAGGGCATACCACAAAATCAACTCTCTGGTGGAATTTTATCAACAACATTTACAATAAAAAAAACACAGATTATTGACTGAAGGTAAGAAGAGCAATACTCAGGATGAGAGAGCCCTCGTCCTTAAATTAAAATTAAATGTACCAAAGTCAAATTCAAGGCAAAAATAGCTACCCAAGCAAAGACCTT
Source organism: Protopterus annectens (assembly GCF_019279795.1). Lineage (NCBI taxonomy): Eukaryota > Metazoa > Chordata > Ceratodontiformes > Protopteridae > Protopterus > Protopterus annectens. The sequence continues at coordinate 321,978,011 of NC_056747.1, read as the reverse complement.
TTTTAGTTATGATAATCGCAAGAGCATAACACAGCAATGTGCTGAGCTGATTGAAAACCTACACTAAACCTGAATATATAGCTAACCTACTGGCTGATAAATTCACCTACCCTCCATCTATCTCGTATGAAATATCTGAAACTGGCTCGCCAGCAGAAATTGCACAAGACAAAGTCCTGAAAGCACTATCAAAAGCCATAAATACTGTGTCTTTGGGACCTTATAATATCCCAGGATGAATCTTGAATAGCACGAAGCAGACTTTAGCCATGCCCCTAATAACACTGTTCAACTGTGACCTCCATAAGGGTTTTGTACCAAGTGAATGGAGGAAAGCAACAGTTATTTCCCTGCATAAAGGAGGACATTCCACTATCCCAGGCATTTAGACACCCAAAAGTGTATCCAGCCTCATATGCAAAGGCAATGGAAAGAATTTATCATTGGAATTAATCAAGAAGGACATGGGGAACCTCCAAACACTGGACCCTTCTCAGTTTAGATTCGTCAAATCAGGTCATGCTTGCTCACTCTGGTGGACATTTGAAAAGGTCACCAAACAACGACAAAGGGAAAATGGTATGTACCACCTCTATTACCCCCCTTGTCAGGCTTAGCAGAAAAGCTCAATTAACTAGGAATAAAACTCATTTGTCTCTTGCTGGATTGTCAACTGGCTCATAGATAGGATGCAGGGAATCAAAGTAGGGTATGCTACCTCCATGAAGACAACCAGTCACCAGTGGAGTTCCCCCAGGATTCGGTGCTGGGACCTCTCCTCTTCAGTATGTAATTCTCAGAAGTAAAAGCCAACACTAAAAGTCACTGGCTAACTACATTTGCAGATGACTGCAAGCTAGGAGCAGTGATTGAATCGCCAAACAACTCAGCCCTTTTTGGGAAGGCTTGTCCCAAACAAATAGCTGGTGCCAAACTCACAGACTATAGCTAAATGCCAAAAATGCATCGTCATCTCCTTTGGAAAGCAGCTTCCCTCTGAGAACTACCACATTGACAACATATCCCTAAGAGCTGATCCAGTAGTTCAGGATTTGGTAACTTATGTGGACAGTGATCTGACCTGACCAACATGTGTCCATTGTAGTAAGTAAGTCCTTCTATATTGTCCAGGTGATAAAAAGGGGGATTGCTTCTAGATCCAGGATTGTCATTGTCCCCCTTTACTTGCCCCTCATTAGGCTAGTCATTGAAAACAGTGGGCCTTTTGTCATACTTCCGTCTAGGCACATGCAACATCTGGGATGCCCGCAGAGGTAACTTGCAAAAAGGATACATTGCTTAAACGCTATATCTTACATGGACCACCTCAAAGTCCTATCACTATATTCTCTCTCTCTCATATTCTAAGTGACATTTGTCTAGCATACAAGGCATCCTGTGATGGAAGTACTTCACATCTGCAAGTCAGATGGTATCAAAAGTACTTGATCCAGGGACCTAAACCTCTTCCAAATCATTTTGTTAATGTTTCAGAAAGGTAGATCTATCTCAGAGCAGCGGTCCCCAACCACCAGGCCATCAGGCATGGAGTGAAACAAAAAAGTGAATGTGTGTATGTATATGTATGAGTGTGTTTGCGTGTCTGTCTGTGAGAATTAATGCATGCATGAAACAACAGTGCATGTGCATGTAAAAGAAGAGACTTTGTGTATAGGAGAGAGAGTGAGCAGGGAGATCAATCGAGCCGTTATTTTACACTTGCTAAGCATTGCTTTTGCTGTTTAGCGAGTGTAAAATAAAAGTCAAGGGAACTGAAAAAAAAAGTGTGTGTAGTTTCTGTCTGCATGTATGAAAGCAGAAGACACTGTGTGAGAGAGAGAGTGAGATGGAGAGAAAAAGAGCGCTCTGGCAGCAGCAATGAGGTTTGCGTGTCTCCCAACCCAACTTCTCGCACAGTAAATCTGGACAGAACCACAAATAATAGGGACAGATGTAAAATATTGCTCTTATAAACTTAATTATGTCTTCTTTTATCGTACTGTATTGTTATTATTTTCTAAATTTGGGAGCTTTTCTCCCCGGGCCTCTACTGAAAAAGGATATGTATCCAGTTGGACTAGCCCGGTCAACAAATGTAAAATAAATAAAATAAAATAAATAAAAAGTCAGTAAGGTTGCCATTAGGTTTATGTACCTCTCGACCATAGTAGATCAATGTTATGCTGATAAGCAGAATGTGTGTGTGTGTGTGTGTGTGTGTGTGTGTGTGTGTGTGTGTGTGTGTGTGTGTGTATGTATGTATGTATATATATATATATATATATATATATCTACATATATATATATATATATATTTATATATACATATATATTTTTTTTGTTATTACCAATTGTCTTTTTATTGTACTTTGGAGGTTTTCTCCCTGGGTTTGGGTTTCAGCTGAAAATGGTCTTCTAGCCCAGTTGGACCTCCCCAGTAAACAAATGACAAATAAATAAATGTTATACACTTAGTGTTTTATTATGCACGCATGATGGTCGGTTCATGGAAAATTGTTTTACGTGAAACTGATCCTTGATGCAAAAAAAGTTGAATACCGCCTGTTGTAGAAGATATACCACTACTCTGGAACAGACTACCCATCCATATAAAACAAAACTAATTCCTGACCACATTTAAGCATAATTTGGATCAGTGAATGGGAAACAGGAAATTTCCAAATGTCTATGTTTTGATCTAGTAATTACTACTAGAGTAATGTATGAGTATAGATTTTATTTATTTTCATTTGTTTTTTGTTGATTGGGTTAGTCCCACAAGGCTGGTGGCCTTTCTTCAGGAGAGACTCGAGGTGGTATATGTACTACTAGGGTAAATTTGACCAGGATATTGGGGAACTTCCCATACTGTTTTTGATAGGTGCCATGGAATCTTTTACATCGATCTGAGCTATCACCAACTAAAGCAGATGGGAACTTTGTGTAATGAGTCATCAGAAGAATGACACACTCAAGAATGCAACACCCTTTTTTACTGTACTGCATTGTTAGCAAGTCATCCACCTGGTGTGGGAAAAGAACCCACAGCCTTCTGCACCGAAGGTGAGTGCGCTACCTCTTGTGCCACTGAGTATGTTATTTTGGAAAGGATTAGGTCAGTATAAACTCTGAAATTGGGTTAATTTTAAGCACAGTATGAAATACTTGGCTAGGATTAAAATGGCCTCCAAGGGCATTTAGCCAAGTACTAACCTATAAACCTAATAAGACTAGATAATTAAATAGAGATCATTATGAACTATAACTTTAAATGTACATAAAAACAGGCTTATTTTGTAATGTACAAAACTTCATGGATTGAGTGTTTTGTTTCAAGAAAGAACTACTCAAGAAATTATGTTTAGTAAATGTCGTTTTCTAGCATGACTTTGTTTTTATAAAAAAAATCACTGCACCTGTCTTCACACCACACTTCATGCTTCAGAGACCTGGTCATGTTACAGTCTCCATATTAATGCCGTTTCTGTAGTTCTGTTTATTTGCATTTTCCTGCTGTTCTTAAGTGTATTGTCTTCTCTCCTGTCTCACGCACCCAAGAGTAGACACAGTCTGTCTTCCTGTTTTGCATAGGCAGTCGAGACTGTATCTTTCCCATTCTCTCATCTTGTGCTTATGCTTACAGTTTAATGTATTGTTTTACAGGGTGCAGATCCATCTATATTGGCAATGGAGCGAGAGAGTGCTTTGTCCCTAGCGAGTAATGGAGGGTACACCGATATCGTCACAATACTTTTGGAGAAGGGAGTAGACATCAACGTTTATGACTGGGTACCATTTTTGAATGCATGCTCTTTACAACTTATATATATGATACATTCATTTAAAAGCTGGTAACTGAAACCAGTCAGTGCTCACTGCGTGGTGTAGAAAATGCTACAGTCCTAAGGCTGGTTACTAAAATAAGTGTAATTTATTTATTTTATGTTACATTTGTTTACCAGGAAACTCCAACTGGTTACAGTTCCTTTTTCAGCAGAGGCCCAGAGAGAAAAGTTCCACATTTATAACAGGACAGTTATACAAAATATCAAAACATTACAACAGAGAAGTAACACATAGACACAGTGCAATACATACAGCGTTCTTAATACATTTATTTTACACATATAAACTAAGGTTTATACACATTTCTAGATTTCTAGTAATACAAGGTACTGATAGGTCTGTCTACCAAAACTCTTTATGTATATGCATAACTGTCTACAAAAACTCTTTATATATATATATATATGCATAACTATGCAGAATAACATAGGTAAATAATACCATATTATCAGAGAGAGATAATACAGAGAAAACAGACCAGTTACTAATTGAGAAAATTTGCTGGAAGTTTTGAGGGCAGAGATTAAGTCAGACTTAATTACTGTGAAGGAAAGGATGGTGTGAAGAAGATAAGAATAAGGAAGAGAGGATAGAGAAGTTAGATAGCAAGGGTGGTTACAAGAAGGCACTCAGGTTATCCAGGGTTGGTACATAAGCATAGCTTTGTATTCAATAAATGGGAGTGGAGTCTTTTTTTAAACTGAATAGTGTTTGTAGTTGTCTGTATATCTGTTGGCAAGGCGTTCCAGATTTTGACTATGCATGTAGAATAGAGGGCATCTCCAACAGCATTGTTGGATTTTGTAACTTTTAAGGAGGATTTATTATTTGCGCTTAAAGACTGGGTACTAGTTTAAGAAGTAGAAGGTTTTGCAGAGCAGGGTTTTTTCAGGTTGATTTAGAAGTGTATGGGCCAAAGTAAGTTGGTTACAAGTTAAGAGATGAGGTAGTTCTAGCCACTTGTTTGAGTGCAAGGCAATGGTGCGTTCTAAAGTTGGAGTCTGTTGCAAACATTGTGATGTTATTATAGCAGTTATCTAATTTTGCTAGGTCTGATTTTTTTAGGTTTGTCAGAATGGGTCTATATTAGAACATCAAGGTTTAAAACCTTCCAATGTTCTAATATTGAACACTACAGAGCGAAAGCTTAAAATATCGAAGCAACAGAAACCCAAAATCTTTCCTAGGGAAAAATTTTGGTTGTCCGTTTCTATTGCTTCGGTATTTTCAGCGCTGTGATGGAAAGTTACAGGTCGGGTTCAGGAAAGCTTAAAATATCGAAGCAACAGAAACCCGAAATCTTTCCTAGGGAAAAATTTTGGTTGTCTGTTTCTGTTGCTTCGGTATTTTCAGCGCTGTGATGGAAAGTTACGGGTCGGGTTCAGGTAAGTGTGCGAATATGTGGATGTGAGGGTTAGGGTGGGTTAGGTGAGTTAGGGTTAGGGCGTGGGTTAGGTGAGTTAGGGTTAGGGAGCGGGTGAGGTGAGTGTGCAATAGTGACAGACCTTAGGGTTAGGGTTTGAGTTAAGGTAAGTGTATAGTTAGTGGTGTGTATGTAGTTTAGTGTAGGGTTAGTTGTAAGATTTTGTGTGTGTGTGTGTGTGTGTGTGTGCGGATTGCTGTTTGTTTGGTGTGCTTGTGTTGCGTGTATGTGTTTTCTGACAGTTCGAGATTGTAAGCTTTCGCTTACATAGGGTCGATTAATCACCGTTCGCTTCTTTAAGCGGTCGGTGATCTAATATAGACCCGTCAGAATGTGTGAGGCATAGAGGAGTGTGGAGATCAGGTGTGTTCTTGCAATAGTAGCCTTTGTGCTGTTGGTTAGGTGTTGTCTATTTCTGTAGAGTACCAAGTTTATTCACTTTCTTGACTGTCTGGGCTATGTGTAAGTTGAATTTCATAGTGTTGTCAATAACACCACCCACAAGTGTAGTCTGGGAAACAGGAGAGATGGTGGTATTGTTTCTAGATGTGACCTTAAACCAAGGGAGGGGATTTATAGCTCTAGTGATTTGGAATGTCATGAGTTTGGTCTTGTTGGTGTTTAGAATAAGTTGAGCTTCAGAAAGCCATGTTTCAACTGCAGAGGAGGACAGCTGCATTAGTTGTTTTAACTACTGGAGTGATGATACAGCTCATATTAATGTAGAATCGTGTGCATAATGGACTAGGGAGTCATACAGTGTAGCAGTGTGTAAATTGTTAGTGAAAAGGAGGGGACCTAGAATGGAACCTTGTGGTACACCTAGAGTAATGGGCAGTAGAGGAAATATACTTTGTTGCTATTTTACAGCTTGCTGGCACTCTTAAGTTGTCTTTAAACCAAGTTCTATGAGGCAGTTGTACAAGTTTATGAGAGATAGTATCAAATGCTTTTGATACATCTAGAGAGATGGAGAATATTATTTTACCGTTGTTCCTATGTTGATTAATGATGTTTGTGAAACTCATTAGGGCAGAAGTAGTGCTGTGCTAGGGCTGAAATCCATGTTCGGTTTTGGATAGCAGGTTATCAAGGATATGCTACATAATTTGGGAGTGGATGCATCTTTCTCGAACATTAGACAGGAGTGACAATATAGCTATTGGGCTGTAATTGGACAGTTCTAATGATTTTCCCCTTTGTGTAGCAGAATGATGTGTGAAATGTTTCAGATTGCTGGTACCTTTCGTTCAGAAATGGATCGGTTTAAGATGGATACTAGGTAGGAGATGGCATCTGCAGCCAGATTGAGACGTTCATCTGGTAGGCTATCAGCTGCTAGGGTTGCTGGTTCGAGTTTTTTCAGTAGTGTTTTTACAGTGTCTGTTTGTACAGGTTGGAAATCAAAGGTGCTGGTATCTTGGCTTGCTGTGGGAATTTCTGTGAATGTGGTGGAACAGTTATTTGTGAGGGCTAATGTGGACTCTAAAGTGCTTATTAAACTGCATAGATATAGAACCGGAGTTGTTAGTGGTTATAGGGGTAGGGGTACCGGTGTTTCCAGTTTGCAGGATTTTATTAATAGTGGACCAAAACTTCTGAGGGTTGTTTTGATGTTTAGTCTGAATGTATTGGTAGTGATTAATCTTGTCCTGTTTGATTTGTTTTTTTAAGCTTTGATGATATCTGTTTAGTCACTTGTGTGTTTTTTTTTTTGCCACAGATTCCAAGCTTTATCTCTTTCTTTTAATAGTGATCTGCTTTCTTTTGTTAACCATGGGACATAGTTGACTTTTATTTTTACTGTTCTTGGGGAAAGCTAGTTTATTCACAATGTTCAGGAAAGTTAAGTTGAAGTATTCTATAGCTTCCTCTAGGGGTAGATGTTTCATTGGTTCCCATATAAGGGTGGATATGAAATTTTGAGTGTTACAGTTTTTTTTTTTTGTTCCTAATTTCGTGATAGTTGGTGAGTTTTGCTGGATTTATTCATTGCCTAATTTAAAAAGTTGGAAGATATCACTGAGACTCTCTGGAAGACAACCAGCATGTAAAGAGAGACAAGCTGTGTTTGTTAACATCCAATCTAGAATGGATTGTCTATTTGATGCTTTATCAATTCTAATGGGGGCTTGTATGATTTGGGTGAACCCATGGAGGTTTGTGTGATTTGAAGGGTTCTGTGAGTTACTAATATTCCAATCTATGGTGAAGTCCCCAATAATAATGGTTTTCTGGGGAAGAGAGTCTGAGGAGCAATAGAGGATGTGTTTTAGGGTGGAGATGTTACCTGAAGGTAAATAGGTTCCAATTATGTTTAAGTATTTTTTGGAATTGATCTTAAGTTTTGTAAAGATTACTTCTGTGTTATTGAAGTCATAAGTATTTTGTTACATTTTAGTGAGACATTGGAATTGTTTTGTTGTGGTGTTGTAGTATAGGTAATCAAATCAATGCAAGTAATTCTGTAGATTGATGGTGATATTTAAAGGTTTTTATCTGTGGTGGACAGGGAAGTGGCATATTATAGAGAGCTGCTGACTAATTGAGAATGTGTTATGAGGTGAGGTTTGTTGCTATTGTTAGGAGTGCTATTGCAGTAACATGGATGAATATGTTGATTTATTTGAATGTTAGTGAATGTAATGATTTTTTTGTAAATGTATTGCTGTATTGTAATAGTTGAGAGAGTTATATTAGTTATAAGTATTGTTGCCTTGTTAGGGAGACATATACTATGTAAACGTGATGCAATTTTGTTTGTTAGTTGGGTTGGATAATAGGACTTGTGGGTGTGGCTAGTTTAAAAGAAATTTAGGCATAGCGAGGGTGGGTGGGAGGTAAATGAGGATGGGGTAGGGGAGCGGAGTGAGCCTGACCGCAGTAAGGGTGAATAGAGTGGGTAGAGTCATATTGTGGCGTGCATTAAAAGAAAAATTATCTGCTATCCAGGTTTGTTTTAACCCAGTTAACTCTCTTTCTAATTCAGAAACACTATTTGAAAAGTAAGGATCATTTCACTTGCTAGTGATTTGAACCTTTTATTAACAAAAGTTAAGAGTAATAACTGCTTAACCAGGGTTTATTAGAGTACACTGAGTTACTGTATCCTTTTTCTGCAGCTGGGTTACATGAGTGTGATATTTTTTTTATGTGTTGCTTGTATTTACAGCTAAATGTAGGTTTATTAGGTTAGGTAGTGGCCAGGAAAACTTGTTTGAGCTACCGACCCAGGTAGTATGCTGACTAGATAGATACACTTTAACTAAACTAGAGAAATCTCTAAGATGAAAAAACATATATCGCCATGGTTTGCTGCACCTCCCAAAGATGCCTGCAGCAGAATAAATATTCATTCCTAATTTTATTTATTTTTACCAGTGTCTGGCCTCATGGGGGCAGACATCATGATTCCTTTGGAAAGCTAATTCTGTCCCATAATGCACAGATTGTAAGAATAAATAGCCCTACCATTTGTTGTCAGAGTAGACTTCCATTCACTTCAAATGGAACACCTGAAAAAAGCTGGTAAGTGTGAGAGTCTGCAGCTCATGTGTCATTGACTGGTCTGCAATGAGTTTTACAAATGTTCCTACTGATGTACTACACATTCCCTGAAAGATGCTTGCAAAAATGTCATCAAATTGCCGAGATAAAAAAAGACTTTTTACAAGGAGCAGTTTTGCAAGTTTCAATTCCTGGCCAAGTTACTCCCTCCCATCTCCCCTCCTTCAGTGGGCATAGAGTCTCACATTAACCAAGCAAGTGGTGCAGTGGTGCTCAAAAGAAAACCCAATAACCAAAAAAGAGCACTAAAGTTGCGAGTCCTCAGTATCAGTTTATTAGAATGAAAGTTTAGCGCTTTCGTCAATATAATTGACTTCTTCTGAACAAAAAAACGCCTTTCAAATCCAGTTTAAATATAGTATACTACATACTAATTGGTTTGCTTCTAACCAATGCCATCAATGAATGTTTTCAGTTCATGAATATTAATGGTAATGAATATTCTGTTACTTAAAGTAGGAAAATTCACAAAAACTAATTCACCTTGTTAAACAATGAACTTAAAAACAATATATATGTATACTGTATATGATCGACCTGAACTATAAAACATATATTCACAATATGCATAAAATTAATTTTATGAATATGAATAATAAAAATACAAAATTGTGAACATTGAATTTATCAAATATACTTGTTCTTTTAAAAAATGTTAAAAAGGTATTCTCTACATAATGTGTGTTTCAAACAAGTGTTATGATTTGTGAAACTGTTAAACTTGTTGTGCCTTCTCTTTCAGAATAGGTAAAATGATCAAATGTTCATTTAATCCTGATGGATACATATACATACATACGTATACATTTATATTGTTTTTAAGTTCATTGTTTAACAATGTGATTTAGTTTTTGTGAATTTTCCTACTTTAAGTAACAGAATATTCATTACCATTAATATTCATGAACTGAAAACATTCATTGATGGCATTGGTTAGAAGCGAACCAATTAGTATGTAGTATATTTAAACTGGATTTGAAAAGTGTTTTTTTGTTCTGAAGAAGTCAATTATATTGACAAAAGCGCTAAACTTTCATTCTAATAAATTGATACTGAGGACTCGCAACTTTAGTGCTCTTTTTTGGTTATAGAGTCTCATATTCCCAGCTTAGCTAGATTCAGCTAATTAGTCAACTTTGCATGACAGTAGACAAAGAAATCACAGCCTGGTGTACCACTAAAACTGTTCTCCCATAGTTCTCGTAACTTTTGAATGGCATTTGCCAGGAAATATTTTTTAAAAAGTAAACATCAATCTAGAATGTAGGCCAATCTATCCATTTCTTAAAATGTGCACAGTAAAATATTCAATTTGAATTGCATTCTGGCTGCTCATATGGTTATCTTCGCATGGTTATTCTGTTATAGCATAACCTGAATTTATGATATTTAATGGCAGGCTTTACAACAGTTCTCTGTTTCTTAACAGTGACCTCCCAAGCCTCTGATTTGACCCAGTGCTTTCTGTTACTATTGCTTTATGTAATTTCTCTTAGTTGTATACTTGTAGTATGTCTCGCATCCTCTCAGCAAAATACTCCTGGAGAATACTTCCAAATCAGATACTTGTACTGAAACAGTACCAGCAGTGATACCATACTCCAAACAGGGCACTCAGACATTGTACTGACAAACACAGGGAAATATACATGTCCCAGTCAAGCACTGATGAAATCGCTAGGGACTACACAGAGGACAATTTTACTCTGTCTCTGTTTCATAATGCATAACATTCACACCCCACTTACAAAGGCACACCTCCATTCCCCACAACCACACAACATACCAGTCAACTTTTGAGGTCTTTCCCACCTCTCTGCAAAATACTGTTGTAATGGCTTTGGCAAATGGAAACAACTGATGGATGTAAGTTCAGGATTCCCATCCCTTCCTGTTGGAGTGACCCTCTCAGCAGGGCAACAAGCAGGTGTCAGTGCAGATTTGCTTCATAATTCTTTTACAACACACATAAAACAATACATGGTTAATGTGGACAATCTGTTTGTTCACTGTCACCGCACTTATCTTCGAGCCTAGTTTTATGACACCTGCTACCCACCGCCTTGTCAGCGCTTGTCAGTCTGCATCTGCAGATCTTCCTGTCCATCCTCTCTCTTCTTTTCCTTGGTTTAAAAAGTAATTAATATATTTTTTCACAGTGTCTGTTCTGTGACATTGACTGTCTTGTAATTTCACAAGCACTGCCAGGGCATCATTGGAAATCACATTTCCAAGTATGCACTTATTCATGTAAACCTAAGCAACATAAAATGGAAACTCTGGTACATGATAGCACAAGCATACAGTATGGCACAGGTGGCATCTGCCCCCCCGCCCCCAAAAGTCATGTCACAGTACATACTCACATTGGGATGGTTGAGAAAGGGACATGTGACAAGATAGATTCTTAAAAATGCTATTTTTGAAATGTATTATGTTGTGCACATCAGAAAATTACTTTATATGTGGTTTCTATATTGCAGGCATACCATGCCCCAAAACAAGGATGCAAATCCAAAAATACCTTTCCTTACGTGACAAACTGTAAGCCTCCACATCTGTATATATGTGTATGTGCACACATACATATAGATATATATTTGTGTGTTCATTTTCATATATGTGTTATTTATTTTAACTGTATATGCTAGCCAGCTGGCAGTGTGAACACTGGCTGTACATGATGGCCACTGTTGGTGTGATACCCTGACTCCATATGCATAAATGGGGAAAAAGTGGGTTATGTATGTTTGTGTGTGTGCATATTTCTCTGTACATCATATATATATATATATATATATATATATATATATATATATATATATATATATACACACACACACACACACACACACATATATATGAAAGGTGTGTATGTATAAAATTTATCAAAATGCAAAGGCCGTCTAAATGCAGTGATCAACGCTAGCATTTTGAAAATGGATACACCAAGAAAAATCCAAAACTTAAGAACACAAAAGGAAGGAAAAGGTTTTCTTGATGCTGTCATCAAAATCCCACTCACAGAGTCAGACATAATTAGACTGAAGAATGTTAGTATTACAGAAAATGTTTTTCTGAGGTATGGTACATGTGCTGTCATTGCCTTGCAGAGCAAAGTATGAGGTACCCACGTATACAGCACGACTGTGGTATGGCTCAGTTTTTCAGAATCATCACACAATAGCTGGACCACACACTGCTCACTGCACATGGTAATGTGTGGTGCTACACAGAATGCTTAAGAATGTCACAGAGTATCCCATTGTAGAGCATTATGGTGTAATGCTTAAGATCTGTGCCTTAGACAAAAAGATTATGTTCGATTTAGATCTCTCTAACCACTGTTTGTGTGGTCTGCATGTTCTCCTGGTGGCTGCATGGGTTTCCTCCCAAAAACTTGCTTATTGTCTCTGCAGCCCCTCTGATTCTAGCTTTGACCTCCTCATTCAGACTTTTCTTCTCAGCCACCCCTCAGATATACTTGAAGCTGTTAGCTTGCTCCAGTATTTTTCTTCTATCTCAGTTCTTAGATTCTTCTGATTTCTTCCATTTGTTTCCATTACACCTGCCTTATCTGTGCTCAGTTTCATCTCGCGTACCTTTGGTTTTGCATTACATTACCCTATCCTTTGCTGAAGTTCTTTCTCATAGTCTGCCTGTAATGTGACATTGTCAGCCTATAGCAACTTTGCTGATCTGTTCCCTTCTGACCTGTTTGCTGACGTAGTCCATCACCAGCGTGAACAACAGTGGCCTCACAGCTGAACCTTGATGCACATTCACTCTCACTGGGAACTCCTCTGTAAGACTGAACAATATCTGTTCTTGAGCAGTTGTGTCCTTGACATAAGAAGCACTAATTCTACCAGACTTTGAACCACCACAGGACTGCCCAATCCTGATCTGAATCAGAATTGCTCATCTCCCATTGTACTTTCTACTACTACACATATTCCTTGATCAATCACCGTGTCCAAAACTTTCATGCAGTGTGGTAGGCATTTAACACATTAACCCCGACTACTGTCTCATAGTGCCTTTGTGCATACATATGAGCGCACTATGAGATGATTAGAATTGCAAGATCTTACCCCCACCCCCCCCACCCCAGCGTGCCTTCAAATGGCATGATAAACTAGAGTGCAGATTTGTAGTTGACCTTCATGTAAAACCCGCTGAAATCGTAACTGAACTTTTAATTTACCTTCTATAGTTACGATTCAGCATGTTTTTATATGCTGGTCATATTAAACTTTTAGTTGAAAATGTACACACAAGTTGTTGATAAAGCAAGTGGTGGCAACCAATCAGATTCTTGCAATCCAAGCCACTACTTAAATAACACCTCCAAACCCAACCTATTTTTTTTTGTTTTCCCCAGATAAATAGAGGGTCCAGCAGCAGGTATTGCCTTTCTTTTTACTGAAATTTGGAGATTTACCTGCTGCTGGATCCCTCTATTTTATTTGGGCATGGATCGCTGTTACAGAGCTACACCGGTTTATCTGATCTTACAAGGAGGTTCCCGGTTCTTCTTTTCTTCTGCTTTGGCCCGCGAACAGCTTTTTCTTTTTTTTCTTCAGGTAAGCTTTTTTTCAAGGTAGCAAAGGAAAAAAAAAATTTGTCTTTCATACATTTTATCATAGCATTTGTGGAACCCTACAGTCCAGAAAAGCATCCTCCTTTGACCCCAGTACATTCCATTATGGTGGGCGTACACCAACACTTTGGATCTCAGACATATTTACCCTGAAAGGCAAGTACCGTACATCTACAACAGAGATTTTCCTTTAGATCTACAATAAGGTAACTGTTTACTGCAGAGAACTGTGCGCTGTAATGCCTTGCAATCAGTTCAACTGCTATTTATTCAAATTGCCGTTTCTGCTGTTGTGATCATTTTGTTGTGGAGCTACCTAGCCCACCATGCCTCTCGGGATCTAAAGTTGCTAAATAATGATGGGCACTTGAGTTTAAACTTCATAAATGGTCAGCTGAATGAGGTCCTTAATCATCGACGATGCTGCTGCTTTTCTCTTTGCCAGGTAGTATATGGCAAGCCACTTCTGCTTCAGTGGAGTGCTTTGTTTTATAAGACAAGCCGAACGTGGTCAGTTGGAGGTGTGCATTGCTGTGGAAGTCCACGTTAATGTTATCCTGGAAAAATATTGTAAGAAGTATTTTACAAGGACAAAAAGACAAGTTTTCAAGTCTAGAACTTAACTTTGCAAGAGTTTTCTGTATTCTGTTTGAGTAACACATGGGCTTTAAAACACAAATATTATTTGTTTAAGGGTTCAAGCAATACATGTTTTAATGGAGCGTCACGTAAGGCAAATGTTTAAGTTTTAGTGTTGCGAGGATGTCAACAACAGGTGGATTTTATGTTATGTGCATGAACTTTGTGGACACTTTTGGTTGTTAGTCTTGGATGATAAACATCTGAAGGTATGAACTGTGTTCCTTTTGCATTTCCCCACATGTGGTCTTTGAAACATTTGTTTCAGGAGATTATAACAGTTGATCATCAGATAATGTGAAATAAGTGTATGTTTTATGTTGAGATTGATTTATTTGGAGTTAATCCGCTTGAGTTTTTTTTTTTTTGAGTGACATTTTTTAGAAGATTGTAATGCAGCTTTTTGTGGCATGAGGGTATGTCTCTTATTTTTTCTTGTGGCTTAAGATAAATAGCAAAACTAATTTTCAACATGTTTGTTTTTCTATTTTTCTTCTGATTTTAATAGGGCTTTTTGTTTTCTGTTCTTTATTGCTTTACATACGTTCCTCCCACAATATTAGTTGATCTTTTTTTTTACTGTCAGAATTACTTTTGTGTATTTATTCTTGCACTGTTGTCTATTGTCTAAATTTTTCTTCTATTGCTGTTGGCAATGTTGGCAAAACAGATTTGGCTTACTAGAGTCACTGTTGAAAATGAATCCCTTTCTCAGCTGGCAAATGTAACATTGTTTAATTTTTTTCTGTCAAGTTATTATCTTAATGAATGTTTAGAGGGAACTATACCATAAATCATAATTTCTATAACCTGTTTTGGTAAATAACTTTACAAGGGAGCATATAATTGTGCCAAGTGATACCTCATTTTGAAGGAAGTCTTAGTCCTTACAACATGATAAAAGAACTGTATCTGTATGCTGTACACATCTACAGCTATCACCGTTTTTATGACTAAGGTTATGAAAATTATTTTTTTCATATTTTGGTAAATAACTTTGCAAGAGAGCATGTCAGTGTGCTACGTAATACCTCATTTTAAAGACAGTATTAATAGTTACAATATAGTAAAATAACTGTGTCTGTATGCTGTACACATGTACAGATACCAGAGTTTGTTTAGTCTTGTATGATTATGAAAATTATACAATTGCAATACTTATTATTATGCCCATATCTTTGCAAGGGAGCATGGTGACAACACAAATGATGCATCATTTTGAAGCTTTCATTGAGCCACACAACTTGTGCACTGGTACGTAGCCTCTGTCTGTTACAGCTGAAGAGATATTATGCTTTATTTTTCAATTATGAGAAATATAATATTAATCATATTTCTGTGAATATCTCCATAAAGGAGAATCATGCAGTGATAGTTAAGGTATCATTTTAAAGCTGACATTCATACAAACAAATCAGTTACAAATTGTATGGGTCTACATGGTACATTCACCAAGATATTGTGATTTAATTTACCAAAAAGGTAAAAAATATGCACAATATCAGCATTCCTTGGCAAATATTTAATAATGAGTTAGATTCGCACTATCAGTATTTAAACTATTGGAAAGGTCAATGTCTGCTGAACAACTTTTGCGTTTACATTTTTAGTCTAGCTCTTATGGTTAAAGAGTTATGATCATTTGTTTTCTATATGGTATTACAAATGAATTATCTGAAAATGAGCTCAGGCTGCACTGTTGTTCCTGTGGTGGAAGTAAGCAGGCAGCATTTTCTGAGCTGCTCCAGAGTGAATGAGTTAATACCTCTGTACTACCAAAAGATGTGCGTGTCCCCCCTTTATTCTTATACTCTGACACTAAATGCTTATTCTCCAGTCATCTGGGAATGAAGATGTTGGAGGGATAGAAAGGTGGTAGGATGCACACTGTGGGACATACAAAGAAATTAGATCATCAGAGCATAAGCCCAGAATAGCTCCAATTACACAGAAGGTCAAAGAACTGATTACTGTGGTTCAGGCACATGTGCAGATAAGCAGAAGACAATCTGGTAAAGATGGCAGCAGAAAATGAAGCCATCAAGCAAAACGATGGACGGATTGTGAGACAGAAGACCTGCAACAGTCAGGCATGACTGTCAAAGGTAGGAGAGTGGCACTGAATCGAGAGAAATGGTGACAGTTGATACAACACCCCAACCCCATAAACAGAATTGATGATGATGATGATGACTGCCTCAAGAATGGAAGTTAATGGTTCAAAATCAGCAGTGATAGTTGAACTTACACATTCAATATATATAAAATTATCTCAGGTATTACATTGGTCCTGGCACAGTAAAATGATTATAATCCATCAAATTAAATACAATGATATGATTTCAGTAAGCATGAATCTATGTTAGACTGAAATATAAAGCAAGTACTTATTGGTAAATGTGCAACAAATTATCTACAACCAAGTTAAATATTTTATGTTAATATTATCAGCCTCTATTTAAAAATGCATTTTTTTAAGAAAGTTATTCTGTTGCTCATTATTAAGTTATTCTGAATTCATTATCACAATGCACATTGTTCCCATACATTTAAAGAATTGGGAACTTAATAGTGGCTTTTAATTTGAAGACTTACTGTACAATGAACACTGATAAGCCATTTCTCTTGGTTTTAACAGTAATAAATAGAAAATCAATGTTTGAGTAATCAATATTTGCGTCTTTCGGCTTTTCCCGGTTAGGGGTCGCCACAGCGGAACTCCGGTCCGCTAATGATTGGCAGTAGAGTTTTACGTGCTGGCTTGCCGGGCCTATCGCACAACCTTTAACGAAGGAACGCCCATTCACGCATGTCGCCACACAGGAGACGCTTTAACTGAGAGTCGAACGGGCAACGTCTAACTGTGAGGCGACAATGCTACCGCAGCACCACCACCGCAGAATGTTTGAGTAATCAGTATATGCATATGTAATTAATTTATTTAAAAGGAAGAGCAGCAAGGAATTTGCACCGTCAGGAAATGCTGTTCTGTTTTGATTTTCTGGTTTTGTGATGCCAGTCTGCTGCTAAACGATTGAAAGCCAAACGGTATTTGTAGTGGATTGTAATGAGGATTTGCAGCTTAATGTCATCTGGCTTTACTTCAGTTATCCTAATCAGGAGATTAAATTGCAAAATGCATCAACCCACCTCCACCACCACACACATACATACAATGAAAAGAAAAAAAAAAGAACTAAAAAAAACTATTCTAAAAGGTATGACAGATTAACAACAGCAGGGCTGCACTTTCTAGCAGGCACATTACTAGCGGAACAATTTTTAACTCCCAGTGTTGGTTGCAAGACTGAAGAAGTAAATGGGTTATTGTACAACAGATAAATGATTTGCTGTTTCGTGTCACTGGTGCAAAACATAACGCAAATGTAGCCATCATGAACACTTGTTTTAATTTTGAGTGCAGTTAGTTAAGCAGCAATGCCTCCAGTACAGTGATCTGCCACACTGCAGCAATTAAAGCATAATATTTGCCAGCACTGTGTACTCATACCTATCAGCCTCTTTTAAGAATTCCATACCAAGCCAACAATAATGGGGACAATGGCACAAGTCAAGAATACCTTTTAAAATTACTCTGTTTTACCTGTGTGTGTCTCTGCTAGTCAAAGGGAACTGGACAGCAGGATTTGCAGCTGTGGACAGACAAGTGCTGACAAGGTAATAGGTAGCATTGAACAAACAGATTTGCCCACATTAAGCATGTATTGTTATGTGTGTGTGGGGGTGTAAAAGAACTATGGAACAAATCTGTACTGGCACCTGCTTGCTGCCCTGCTGAGGAGGACACTTGTGTAAGTGCAGCGGACTGGCTCCAATAGGTATGGATGGGAGTCCTGAGCTGGTTTCGTCTGTCAAAGTTTTCACAGCAGTGTTTTGCAGAGGTGTGGGGAAAAAGCCTCAAAGTTGACTGGTATATTGTGTGGTGGCTGTGTGTTTGTGGGGAGTGGAGGTATGCCTTTGTAAGCGAGGTGTGAATGTTATGCATTATGAAATGGAGAGCTTAGGTGTGAAACTGTGATCGGTGTAGTCCCAAGCAATTTCATTATTGCTTAATTGAGACATATAGATTGTACTGTGTTTGTCAGTACATTGTTTGAGTGCCCTGTTTAGAATATGATATCGCTGCTACAGCTGCTGGTAGTGTTTCAGTACACATGTCATGATGAAGTATGCACATGCCTGTCTGATTTGGAGTAATTGCAATGGAGAACAGATAATGTGGCCAGCTGTCAGTTTGCTCGAAGCAGGTAAGCTCAGACTCAGGTTTCAGAGGGGGAAGGCGGAGGAACAGGTAGGGACAGGATGGAGCAAGAGGTGAGGGCAGGTCAAGCTGCCCTGGGATTGGGTTGAAAAGGCAGGGGAAAAAAGGAAACAGGTCTTTTTGATTTGTGGAGCTTTTAGATGGTCAGAGAGTCTTCTTGCTCAGTTGAACAAAGACCAACAAATGGTATTACCTTTGGCACACTTGCAGCTGCATGCGGATGACACTTGGGTTTATATATCTAAATCCAAAACAGACCAAGAAGGGAAAGGTCAGTGGGTGAGGGTGGTTACCCCAAAGAGTAAAGAACGGAAGTTGTCCACAGTCATGCCAGAATATCACAGCTATAGGTGTATATTAAATGGCCCATTCTTTTGTCATCAGCAAGGTGACACCCCTTACACAGTACCAGGTGAGGGCAGTCTTAAGAGGCAGATTAAACACAGATAGGTATATGTTGCATTTTTTTCGGATAGGTGCAGCTTCTCATGCACAAGCAATGTGAATATCACAGGCTGACAGAGACTGGGAAGGTGGAAATTCAATGTTTATAAAAGCTGTGTCAGGTGCAAATATCTAACTCTTGCTTTTCTACTTCAGTACAAGTGGCAGTGTATCAGAAGTACATTTTGCTGGTGGGTCATACTTTTATTCGGAGGCTTCAGTGCTTGGGTCAAGCCAGGATGGTCTCTTCTCCCTGGAGATGGAATCAAGGGGGTTATGAGGCAATTTGGTTTGGGGTATCAGGCATGCAATGGCATCAACTGAAGTCAACATTGCACTGGGCAGCCAGAAGGGGGATAACACTGGCAGCCATAGTGCTACACTTAGGGGTTGACAATATTCGCCAATGTCCAGTAAGATAGCTAGTGGAGGACATGGTACAAGAGGTAAATTATTTACACAATCATCAGCCTCAGGCTATAATATGCTGGTTGGAAGCAGTTCAGAGAATAAGGTGGAGCGGGGCTAGGTCAGTTGAGGCAGTGGAAAGGATGAGACGGACAATTAATAATACCATGGATAAGTTATTAAGGAGCATTGGTGGGGTGTACATTTCCCACCCTCGCATTAGGGTCAGTTGACCATAGAAGTATGCTGGGGATGAAGTTCATTTGTCAGAGGAGGGAATGCATT
The DNA here is from genome assembly GCF_019279795.1 of Protopterus annectens. Lineage (NCBI taxonomy): Eukaryota > Metazoa > Chordata > Ceratodontiformes > Protopteridae > Protopterus > Protopterus annectens. Next base: position 321,958,514 of record NC_056747.1, on the reverse strand, counting down.
TTTTTTTTTTTTTTTTTTTTTTACAGAAATTACAAGCAGGTTTAGCACTAAAGGACCTATACTTTGAATAAAGTGCGATATGCTTGGTGGAAAGGGGGAATATTCCTCCCTTCTGTGGCAGAAGGAAAGAAATGTAAGGGGTAAGGGAGGCTAAGGTAAGTGGGGGGGGGGGGAGGTCACAGGACTCTTTAGCTGGACCTCCCATAGGCCAGACAGCCCCAAGGGGATTATTGCCAGGGGACTTAGCCCGGCGATGGCTCATTGGCAGATTGTAAGGTGGCCCAGAGGAATTGAGAATGTCATGAGAAGAAATCGTGTCATGTGGGTATGATTATTGGCAGGGACAGATATTGCCAGTGCCGTCTGTTGTTCTTTAGTGGTTAGAGCACTGCTGTGAAATAAATAAATAAATAACCTCCCTGACATTCCTGCCTTGCACACATCTCTATCAATTGGATTTAGTATATGGCATTGGCAATAAACACATGGGTGCAGCTATTTAATCACCTGAAGCCTCTATGTTTTATTTAATGTAACAGTGATTGTTGCAAGAGGTAACAAGAATGGTAAACATTATGGCATTCATGTAATGATTTCTGCGAGCTGCTATTATTATGTTGCTCAATGATAAGTGGTGTGAAAATATTTGCAAACTGGAGCTGATGGAAGCAAACGCTGTGAAAATAATTCCAATTAAACTGATTATAAGGTGAACGTGATTGACCGTACGTTGGTGCATCCTGGAACAAGGGTAAGCTTGGCATGGCGAACAATGTGGGGCCGTTTTAGTGATGGCAGGCAGAGCCATACCAATCTTGGACAATGAGTAGAGTGCTGGATCGCTTATCAGTGTACCTCACAAGTGTCACTAATTTTGGCTTATACTTTTGCTCTAAAGTACTACAAACCATAAAGATTTTTGAAAAAGGTGTTCGATTCGCATGAGCAAATAATGACATTCATTACAATTAAAGACTTTTTTCTTTAGAAAAGGAATGCTGATTCTTGTAGTCTTATTTTGTGAGCTTTCCAAATCAGTAGTATTGCTGTTTTCAAAAGTATCTGGTTTGGAATCTTTCTCCAGGAGTCTGCTGCTGACAGGGTGACAGATATGCTACAAGTGTACAATGTAGACAAACTACATAAAGCAATAGTAACTGAAATTACTGGGTCACATCAGAGGCTTGGGAGGTCATTGTTAAAAATATCTGAACTGTTTCATTGTTATGTAAAACTTGACATTAAAACACATATAGTTCAGGTTATGCTATAACAGCAGAATCACTATGCAAAGGTAAGCACTTGAGCAGCCAGAATACCATTCAAATTGAATATTTTACTGTGCACATTTTAAGAAATGGATAGACTGGCCTACCTCTGAATGGATGTGTGTGTTTTTTTTAAGAACTATTTCCTGGGAAATGTTATTCAGAATGAAGAGACATATGAGGGAATACTTTTAGTGGCACACCAGGCTGTGATTTGTTTGGTCTGTTGTCATACAAAGTTGACTAATTAGTTGAATCTAGCCAAGCTAGACATGCGAGACTCTAGCCCACTGAAGGTAGGGTTACCACCTGTCCCACTTTGCGAGGGACAGTCCCTCTTTGGGCAGCTGTGTCCTACAAAAAAAAAAAAAAAAAAAGGACAAATGTCCTGATATTTTAGGACACAAATATTTCCTGTTTTCTTTAATAGTTGCATAAATTATTTTTTTTTATCTGAAACACCTAAACGTTATATGAAATAGCATAAGCAACTCAAATCCTACAAGAACAAGATTTTATTTTGGCAAAAAAGTGACATTCTATCCTTTGTGCTGGCCATGGGTATGTTTTGTCCTGCAAAATCTGACATTTCTACAAAAAATGTCCCACTTTGGGCATTTGAAAAGGTGGCAACCCTAACTGAAGGAGACAAGATGGAAGGAGTAACTTTGCTAGGAATTGAAACTTGTAAAACTGCTCCTTGTAAAAAGTATTTTTATCTCAGTAAATTGTTGACACTTTTGCAAGCTTCTTTCAGAGAATGTGTAGCACATTAGTAGGAACAACATCTGTAAAACTCAGTGAAGACCAGTCAATGACTCATTAGCTGCAGACTCTCAAACTCTGCAGTTTTTTTCAGGTGTTCCATTCCAAGTGAATGGAAGTCTAGTCTGACAAGGGTTACATATTACAAACTGTGCATTGTGGGACAGATTTAGCTTTACAGAGGAATTATGATGTCTGCCCCCATGAGGCAGACAAGGGTAAAAAAAATTAGGAAGGAGTACTTAATTTTACTGCAGGCAGCTTTGGGAGGTGCAGTAAATCATGGCAAGATGACAAAATATGTTTCTTCCATCATTTGTCCATAGTGGTCCTTTAAAATAAAAATCCCTTAACAGCTGGCCTACAGTATTTTTAGGTGGTTCTCCTTCTTCCCAAGTATCTGTGAGGTCCCGGACACTTGTTTGGAGTATGTGGCCCCAATTAATGTGTTTCAGGTTAGCTTAAGTGATTCATAGGTAGATGTTGAAAGCAATAACAGTATTAGAGAGATACCAGGAGAAAAGCTCTTTCCAGTATACAGCATACATCATGCAATTCTTGCCTATATCCTATATTCACATTACTTTAAAGAAGCAAAAAGGTACAGCTTTAGATTTCTAATCTTTGCTTTGTTGAGTCAAACAGTTTAATCCTTAAAGATGCTGACATCTGTTTTACACTCAATACAGTTTGAATTCACTATCTTTTTTTTCTTCTTGTAAAAAAGAAAAAAAGTAAAGTCAATGCAGCTTAAAATCTTCCTAAAGTAAGTACCACAATGCAAACATTACATATCACTGGTAAACAGACAGTGCAATGCAACTGAGTCCTCAGAAATTGGATGGCAGTATCTTTGTGCTTTCAAAGCAGGTTGCAATAACTATCATTTTTAAGAACAAAAAGGTTTATGCAGAGTAAACTAACTATATTACATCCCACAATACTAACATTTCAGAACTCCAGTAAACAATAGTGCGACCATGACCACAGTAACTGGATGTCAGAACCTTTGTTACAGCCAAAGCAGTTTAAAAAAAAAATCAATATGTTTATAGGGAAAACATCTATGTAGCTTAAACTCCACTATACTCAGTTCCTTAATGCAACCATTACAAAATGCCAGTAGACAACCAAACAGTGCTGCTATGTCTACAGTAATTTATTAACTTAGCCTATTTCAGTATCTGTAGAAAACAGGGATAGTTTTCCCTTAATTGTCTTCAAAAATTCAGTATTTTTTAATGACATATCCAGAATATTTTTATTAAAGGTTACCTGCTAGTAAAGCATACACGCTGTGGGTCTGGACAGCATGGATGAACTTTTCAAAATGGCATCCATTTATCCAGGAGTTAAAGTAAACTCACTCTGGATGTTGGGGGGGCAGCTACAGGTACCATTAAGGTTCAAATTAAAGAGCAAGTAAACTCATTCTGGATGTGGGTGTGTGGGAGGAAGGAGCAGCTATAGGTACCAGTAAGGTTGAAATTAAATATCCAGTAAACTCACTTCAGATTTTGGGAACAACGGGTACCAGTAAGGTTCAAATTAAAGAGCCAGACTGTGGCATACACTAAAAGAAAAATTATCTGCTATCCAGATTTGCTTTAACCCAGTTAACTCATTTTCCAATTCAGAAACACTGTTTAAAAGCTAAGGAGTATTTCACTTGCTGGTGATTTGAGCCTTTTTATTAACAAAGGTTGCAGAGTAATTACTGCTTAGCCAGGGTTTATTAGAGTACACTGAGTTACTGTATCCTTTTTCAGCAGCTGGATTGCATGAATGTGTCATTTTCTATGTGCTGCTTGTATTTACAGCTAAATGTAGGTTTATTAGGTTAGTTAGTGGCAGGAAAACTTGTTTGAGCTGCCGACCCAGGGAATGTGCTCAATAGATACACTTTAAGCCTTCTTGTCTGCCTCAGTATAATGCCATTTTGGAATATTGGAGAAACTGTATAATATTTCTAATTGCTCTAAGTATTATCCTTGCAGTTACTGGATCTTCTGCCAAGTACAGTTGTTTGATTACTTTTGAACTAAAGTCTTGAAATCCATAATGAGGGTAGGATTTTAATGACTAAAGTGAGTATTTCATGTATGATATGGAGAATACAGTACTTTTAACACTCACCAAAGTACTGGATGGAACAGAATCCTTGACAGGAAAGCTTAGTTAAATGCTGAACCCTAATGATGAATGCAATGGAAAGTACTACCTACATTTTAGGTTGGTTTCACTCATTTCTTTTCCCCTAGCAATTCTACAAATTAATCACTGATGCCAAAGTTGCTGTTAGTCAGGTAGAAGCTTGGATTCCACACGGTGCTGGTTTAGAAAGTCTGGAGGGGAGTTCAGTGCAGTCAGTTATATGGACAGCTGTAAGTGTATTTAAATTTGCAATTTTAAGATTAACTTTGTAATCCTGTAGTAGATGTACCTTTGCACATGGTCAGGAAAGGTGTCTGGCACAGATGAAGGAAACTTGGCACACGGAGTAACATCTAACTGAGGTTTCACTACAGAAACTAACAGATGGCCATAGTTGCATCAAAGTATAGTTTAAGACTATCACCACATATGTTTACTACTAGGGGAGGCCCTCCAATTGATGATGCAGTGCTAGAAGTGTCACTGCTAAAAGTGATCTGCCATTCATATGCATATTGCTTTTCGTTATTTAGCAAGTATGGCTATTGGTGAAAGTAATTGTCACCGCTCTACTGTGCAAGTCACTTTACTGAATAGAATTTTTCAAGTCAGTTTCTTCATGCAGTTCTTTGCCAACAGCTATATCTGGCAAAGGGACTGAACTTGCTGGTGTGGGACATTGTGTCTGTCTGTTTCACTTGTGGCTTTGATTAATAATGTGCCTAGTATTACTAACCGTGGAGACAACATCAGGTATACAGAGATGTGCCTACTATTACTCACTGTGGAGACTACGTCAGGTATACAGAGATGTGCCTACTATTACTAACCGTGGAGACAACATCAGGTATACAGAGATGTGCCTACTATTACTCACTGTGGAGACTACGTCAGGTATACAGAGATGTGCCTACTATTACTAACCGTGGATACTACATCAGGTATACAGAGATGTGCCTACTATTACTCACTGTGGAGACTACGTCAGGTATACAGAGATGTGCCTACTATTACTAACCGTGGATACTACATCAGGTATACAGAGATGTGCCTACTATTACTAACTGTGGAGACTGTATCAGGTATACAGAGATGTGCTTACTATTACTAACCGTGGAGACTGCATCAGGTATACAGAAAAGTGCCCAATATTACTAACTGTAGAGACTGCATCAGGTATACGGAGATGTGCTTACTATTACTAACTGTGGAGACTGCATCAGGTATACAGAGATGTGCTTACTATTACTAACCGTGGAGACTGCATCATATATACAGAGATGTGCCTACTATTACTAACCGTGGAGACTGCATCAGGTATACAGAAAAGTGCCCACTATTACTAACTGTAGAGACTGCATCAGGTATACAGAAAGATCACTGTACTTAACAATGTGTGTGTGCAGTTGGTGAGCCAATCTGAATCCTTCATAGAGGTATATAGGAAGTAGTTTAGCTTTGCACCTACAGAGTGTGTGTGTGTGTGTGTAGGGGTCATTTGAGTAGAAATTTGTGAAAACATGCATTCTACACCTGGGTTATAGTGAGGAGGATAAAGTTAGCCCTTGTAGCTTTTGTATGAGAGCCATGTGCAGTCTGTTGCTTCTGTTACAATGTATACAGATATTAATTGGCTGTACAGGACGCCATTAGAATGAGAAAAAAAAGGTCATAACACCAAAATTATCCAGCATATCTCTGAGAGCTCCAGAAGTATTTGAGTTTACTGTTTAGTAAAGAAAATAGTATATAGTGTGCAGTCCCACATTAAACAATATGTACTATAGCTACTGAGAAACACTATTTAGAACAAAAAACATTTTTGTAGTTTTCATAGAATGCAAACATGCTTCATTATGTTTAGGAACTTGTACCATATTTCATTATTCTTACATTGCCTAGTAGTTAATAATCCTCTCCCCACTCCCATATACGTTGATTCACCAGTTACCCACGTGATGTAGTGCAGCATTGGGGGCTGGAGCAGAGCCTGTCGCACCACTCATGCGAGGCACTGCATGCCCACGTGCACATCCCCCCACACACATGCAGGTAAAAGGATTGCCTTGTGGGGAAAAAAGCAAAGTACCTGGCAAAAACTGACATGGATGCAGGAGAATGTGAAGACTGCATGGAAGGGCACCCTAATCAAGAGCAAAACTGGAGAACCAGGTGCTATGGGGCAGCAATGCTAGTAATACAGTATCATTACTATTCATGTTTTTTCATAACATCTGATAGTCTTCATTCACTCTTTCATTCATTAAAATAAAATGGAACCTGTTTTGCATCCTGTGCACTAACAAGCTACAGAATATACTGACACGTGGCCACTCAGATTGGTTCTCTGTTTTGTTTGAAATAGCTTTCTCAGAAAGGTACAGTAGTATATTAACTGTGCAGGCATGAAGTACTTATTATGTGTTGTACTTACGTAAATAATATTCTCTCTTCCTTCTTTAATCTCATTTAGTTCTTATCTATTAACCCAGCTGTTTCCAACCTTTTTCGATTCTCGGCTCCCTTGCTGAATCCAGGTTTTCTTAAGGTGCCCCCCCCACCACCACGGCACGTATAAAATGCATAAATCTGAGCAGTTAGCTTTATATGTGGCATTATAGTGGATAACACAACTTTGGGTACCAAATGCAAAGCAATGCTTTAAAAAGTATATAAAAGTATAGTGTGGCAAGTTGTTAAATGAGTGTGACCATTTAAATAATATATGTATAGCTTCTGAATTTCATAATGTTACATATGCAGTCATTTAAACAAGTATGGTAAACTATTCAACTTAGCGAACTCTAACAAATGCAAACTAGAAAAATGCACTAGTAAAACAGTAACAAACTTTCTGTCTCCCTCTCTATGTATATCTATATATAAACATGTATGTATATATATATATATATATATATATATATATATATATATATATATATATATATATATATATATAAAAACATATATATATATATACACGCACACATAAATCAAAAAAATTGTTACAGTAGTCAGAGGTTCAGATCTAAATAAGTATGAAATTGTAAGAGAAGCTTCACCCATGAATCACTGCTGATGATTTAGATGACAACTTAACTCACCACATTAAGCTGGCTAGGATTCAAGACCCTCACACTTCAAATCTCTGTATTTATAAATACAGCTACACAGTCAAAATAACATAAAGACGAGAGAGATCTACCTAAACATAGGAATCATTGCCACTGAACACTTCAAAACCACACCAGCACTGATTTTCTTAAAAAAAGAAACTGTGATCAATAGTTGAACTCAGTAAGTCAAATCCTCATACAGATGGGTCTGAAGATTTTATAGAGCCCCAGAAGAGAAAGTTGTGTAGAAAATGCAGTTAAAAATAACAGTTCTTATTGTAATGGTGAGTATCATAAAAGTATGAAATAATCGATAAGCAGTGAGACTTAAAAATGCATTAAATAATTTTAATATCCTAGCATCTAAAAGAACCATGAATGTATGTATGTAATAAAATCATAACACTTACTGTTTTGAAAATCATACGGACTCCTTTTTACAGTCACAAAAATAAACCAATTTTGGAGAAGAATGTAGCTATGAAGTTATCAGTTCAAGAATCACGATAAAGCAAAAGTAACCCAAGACAAAGGCTCAGATCAGGAGTATTTTTTAAATATATGTTTCTTTTAGAAAGTTGTTCGACCAAGATAATTTGTATTAAGACTGCAGCTCTTCCATTCCTCCATAGGCACGGTAGTTGGACTCAGCAGCTCTCACACACACTCCCTTCCTTCTCATCGACAGCAGCATAGATCTGCCTCTGCTCCATTCCAGTCTTGCAGCACTCGCATTGCGGAAAGCATATATCCACCACCACAGAGCATATATCCACTTGATGTTCTTCGTGTTTCACTGTTGCAGTCATTACATTTGTGTTATCTGCTTGCAGTAGCCCTCAGTCGGCCTAATTATCAAAGTTTTGGGTCCTGCGTCGGTTGCTGTCTCATCTTCCGTGACGTCAGGTAGTCAGGGGTATAAAGCATGCAGCTGATGCCATTACATCAGTCTTTCTTGCTGTGTGGTGCCCGAAGCAGAAGCAGTTCGCAAGTGCCGGTCGGCGGACTCCTGAAATATTCATTTTCGAGTTTCAGAACCGAAGTCTTCAACTAAAGCTAAATACCCCATTGGGGAAACATTCTTGCTCTAAACTGATGTCAGTAAAAGTCAATAATTGTATTTCTTGTGGAAAGCAAATGCCTCATAAAGATTTTCATTTGTACTGTATTCCTTGCCTAGGCCCTGACACGACGTACCTCACTGTCGGTTTTGTGCCTTATTTAAACCACAAACTATTCGTCGTCGGTAAATTTTTACTTCCAAATATTTTGGTACTCTGTTCAATTATCCAGATATGTCTTTGGCAAGCCACCCGACTACCGACATTCTGAAAAAATGCAAAGATAAAGACAGAGACAGGCCGCCTAGGTCCAAAGCTGCCGACGATACTTCTCCTAAGCTAGTCACCAGTTCGCCGGTACTCAGTGAGGCACTTTCGCAGCCCCTCATACCCGCTAGTTCGGATTCGCAGGCCTCTACTGAGACTAATTCGGAGTCAGGTATGCCGCGAGATGCTACAACTGAGGAACATGCGGATGTCTCTACCTTGGATGGGTCCGGAGCCGCTGTGCAGGCACCAGCTTCTGAGGGTGTATTCAGGCCTAATGATTTGCATATTAAACCAATGCCATCTTATTCTTCTAGGCCTAAAACTCGAACCATGCCTTGGAAACCGACGCCCAGACTTCATGGTCAGGCCTCTATGCCTAAAAAACAAATGATAAGAATGGCTGAAGACCTTATTACTTTAATCAGGGGAAGCCAACCTTCCCCCAGTAAGAGACCTAGGACTGATTGCTTATGATACTTCTGACCAGGATTCAGAAATTTCTGTCTCCTCTGATGACCAGGATTTACCCTTATCTACCTATGAGGATTCTGATGCAGAGGACTCTATTCCCTCAGCGTTTCCAACAGAGGATTTTTCTTTTGGTGAAACCTTGCATACTCTTTGGGAGCATTTTCACTGGGAAAGCCAGGATTACTCTGATTCTAAAAAGAAGCTTAGAGATTTCTTACTGCTGCCCCAGCACAGGCCTTTCGTTATCCTTCCTGTTCTGGACATTGTTGACAATGTCTTTTTGGACTCTAGCTTGGCCCCTGACTCTTTACCTCCTGCTCCCAGAAAACCTGACAGATACTACAGGGTTCCTGATTCTCACAAGTTCCTTTTTAAAAATCGTACTGCGGATCCTGAGACCATTTCACAGGGACCCAAGGGCATTAAGGCTACTACTGCCAAAAATCCTACCCCCTCTGATAGAGATTTCAGGGCCCTGGATAGATGGGGTAAGAAGGTATACACCTCTGCAACCTTGGCCATCAGGGCCTTAAATTGCCAGTTTCATATGTTAAAGTATCAGCAGCATATTATTGGATTGCTTAAACAGAAAATGATGTTGATTCCTGATTGTGCTGAAAATAAGGCTTTAATGCCTTCTCCTGAACAGGTTGGAAAACATACTTTGCAATGTGGTTTTGATTCACTAGAGGCATCTTGCAGGGCTGCTGTCACCGGGTCTGTACTTAGGAGGCATGCTTGGCTTAAGGAGCAATCTTTGCCAGATCATGTTAAAACTAAATTGCTGGATGCTCCCTTAAATCAGGACCGCCTGTTTGGCGACAAAGCAGAAGAAGTTCTTAAAAAGATGGATGAAAAAGCTAAATCTATACAAACTGTTAAAGATTTCTTACAAGTGCAGTCTCCTAGATTTAGTACGCATTGGCCCTCAAAAAATTGGTCCTTTCCTGCCTCTTCCAGGCCTTCTCAGTTCAAACCCAGAACCAGCGGAACACCCAGGCTTCAGTCCCAGGGTATACACAGGTCTAAGCAGTGGGGGGCTCCCACTTCCAAATCAGGGAGTAATAAGACTCCCCCTATTGTAAGCTATCTCAATGACTTAACTTTGAAACTTCCAAGTACTTCTCAACTGAATGCTCCTTTAGGGGGAAAGATTGCTCTGAAAGCAAAAAATTGGGAACTTATTACCCAGGACAAATGGGTTTTAAACATAGTTTCCTAAGGATACAGATTTCACTTTCACATGTTACCAACCCCAAATGGTTGGCCAGATCTACCCCCAAATCAGTGGGCAGAGGCTCAAAAGCAAGTACTCTCCCTCTCAAGATTAAAGGCTATTCAGACTGTACTAGAAGAGGAAAAGGGACAAGATTCCCACTCAAGACATTTCCTGGTACCCAGAAAAGACAACTCATGGCATCTTATCCTGGACCCGTCTATCCTAAATACCTTTTTGGTGATTCCAAAATTCAAGATGCTAACTCTTCACCAGTTGCTTCCCATGATAGGCAAGGATGCCTGGGTGGCAACACTGGATTTAAAGGAAGCCTACCTGCACATCCCAATCAGGGAATCTTGCAGAAAATATCTACGCTTCAAAGCAGGCTGCATGAACTATCAGTTCTCTGCCCTGCCCTGCCCTTTGGCTTATCTACTGCGCCCAGGGTATTCACAAAGTGCCTAGCTCCAGTCATTGCATTTTGCAGGCAAAGAAATATTCAGATATACCCATACCTGGACGATTGTCTAATTCAGGCAGAAAGCCAAGACATACTTCTGAATCATCTGGCATTTGTACAAAAGGTGTTAACTTGTCTGTGGCACACCATAAATGAAAAGAAATCACATCTGGTACGCTGTCAACAAATTACATTCCTGGGAGCAAGCTTGAACACAACTGCCCAGATGGCTTTCCGAACGCCAGAGAAACAAATTAATTTGACAACTTACTTCAAACTAGTGGCCACAAAAACCCTGCTATCTGCAAGGCAAATACTGCAAGCCTTGGGATTCATGGCCTTGTGCATTCTACTAATTCCACATGCAAGACTGCATATGAGGAAACTACAATGGTATCTAAAAAGCCTATGGTGTCAACATTCTCAGGATCTAGAAGCAATGATTCCTATCATACCTTGCCTACAGTTAGAATTCCTTTGGTGGGCAGAGGCCTGCCACCAAAACAAGGGACTACCATTCACTCTACCCCCTGCCGCCCAAACCCTAACAGATGCATCAGACTATGCATGGGGGGGCTCATCTGGCAGGGAAGTGCATTCAGGACAAATGGAACCCAAGACAAATGCACCTGCATATCAGTGAAAAAGAAATGTTAGCTGTACAGAATGCTCTGACAGCCTTCAAGGACCACATTCTTCCAGGACAATTAATGGTAAAGATGGACAACACCATTGTTATGTGGTACATAAGCAGGGGGGGGGTACCCATTCTTACCCCCTCTGCAGACTAGCCACGGCTCTGTGGAACACAGCCTTGAGCTACCAAGTGCATCTACAGGCTCAATTCCTGCCAGGAAAACTAAATACACTGGCAGACGAACTAAGCAGAAATCTCATGGATCCACACAAGTGGAAACTGGAACCACAGACTTTCAAAATGTTGATCGACAAATGGGGGAGCCCAGATATAGACCTGTTTGCCTCTCCCCCCCCCAAAACTACCAAATGGACAAAATCTGCACAAGGGCTCCTCACAAACAAGCTTGGAAAGTGGATGCTCTGTCCTTCAGCTGGAAAAATCTATCAGGTTATGTCTTTCCTCCTCTGCCTCTCCCCTCCAAAGTACTACTAAAGATCAAACAGGACAAACCAAGGGTGATACTGATTGCACCAGACTGGCCACACCAACACTGGTACCCCCTCTTGCGCAGTGTGTCACAGCTGGCCCCATGGCACTTGCCTCAGACCCCTACCCTGCTGTCTCAGCAAGAGAGCCAGATTCTGCACCCCCAGCTTCAAACATTGAACCTGGCAGCCTGGCTAATCATCTAATCTCTCCATTACCATCCCTCAGTAAACAAGTTTTGGATGTCATTTTGGAGGCAAGGAGGCCTAGTACTAGAAAATCTTATGCTGAAAAATGGAAAAGATTCTGTGCCTGGGACCAAACTCAAGGGATGGCCACAGCAGCCCCCAATTTACCTCAGATTCTTCAATACTTAACTGAGATGTTTCATAAGGGCCTTTCTTTTTCCTCCATCAAAATTCACGCCTCAGCCATTTCAGCTCATTACAACACAGAAGCAACCCTCTTTTCTCATCCACTGCTCAAGCAGTTCCTCAGAGGGGCCAAAAACCTAAGACCACCCAGGAGTGCCCCAACTCCAGCCTGGGACCTTAATTTTGTATTGGAAAAACTCACTCTTCCTCCTTTTGAGCCAGTAGCAACTGCAGAGTTAAATTTCCTTTCTTGGAAAACAGCTTTCCTTTTAGCAATGACTTCGGCAAGAAGGGTATCTGAATTAAAGGCCCTTATGGCAGTGGAGCCTTTCATCATCTTTCATGTGGACAGGGTATTCCTCAGGACCAATCCCTCTTTCATGCCCAAGGTGGTTTCCAGTGTGGTTCTTAATCACTCCATTCATGTGCCAACCTTCTTTTCTAATCCACAGAACAAAAGGGAACGGATACTGCACTCCTTAGATGTGCACAGACAACTTAGATTTTACTTGGACAGGACTAAACCTCAAAGGAAATCTGAACAACTGTTGGTGGCATTTGCTGCAGGGGCAGAGGGGAAGGCTATTTCAAAGCAAACCATTTCTAAATGGATAGGCCATTGCATTAATTTCTGCTATAAGTACCATGGAAAACCTACCCCACAGGGGATTAGACCCCATTCAACCAGGGCTGCTTCTACCTCTACAGCCTTTCTCAGAGATGTCCCTACCAGAGACATCCTAGAAGCTGCTACCTGGAGTGCTGTACATACTTTCACCAAGCATTACCATTTGCCAATTTTCTCTAAATTCAGAGCTGCCTTTGCCACTGCGGTCTTGCAGGGCCTTATAGCTGGTCCTAATGCTATTTAAATTCCTCCTCCCATCCTTAGCTTTGGGAATCTACCCAAATGTAATGACTGCAACACTGAAACATGAAGAACATAGTACAGTTGTATACACTTACCATAAATGTAGATGTTCGAGTGTATTTACTGTTGCAGTCCTTGTTACCCTCCCTCCAGCTCCCTGACTTCTTTTGGCTATACCTCTAATCTCCTTTATTATACTTAAAAGCTTTTTAGTGTATTTGCTTTGTTGTTGGAGGTATAACCTTGTATATGTATGTATGTATGTGTATGTGTATATATATATATATATATATATATATATATTTAATAGCTTCCCATTAAGGGGGGCACTTGACATCCAGGGCAAGAAAAACTGATGTAATGGCGTCGACTGCATGCTTTATACCCCTGATTACCTGACGTCACGGAAAATGAGATAGCAACTGACGCAGGACCCAAGACTTTGATAATCAGGCTGACTGAGGGCTACTGCAAGCAGATAACCCAAATGTAATGACTGCAACAGTGAATACACTTGAACATCTACATTTATGTTAAGTGTACACAACTGTACTTTCCCATATCCAGTTGTTCCCGGCTAAACATTTGTAACGTTGAGCAGCCGGAAATGAACGTGAGCTCGATTCCGACAGGCTGGCAGTCATCTTACAAAGCTGACATCATCACGTGCGTGATGACATCAGCTCAAATGCCAGGATTTAATTTTTTAAAAACAAAGTGCCGGAAAATAAGGGGTGCCACGCTTATTAGTTTGCGGCGCCCCTGTGAGGAAGCCGCGGCTCCCGAGGGTGCCGCGGCACACACTTTGGGAACCCCTGTATTAACTTGTATGTTGCTGTCTTTAAACTGCAAACTATCACTGTCATCAATTCTGGAAACGAGCTCTCACAATGTTTGAGTTGTACAAATAATGTACTCATACTGATCACTAGCATCTATATTTATCTGCCCTAAGTCACACAGGTATTGTTTTGCAAATGGACTGTCAAACAAATGTACAAATAAAGAACTACAACTGTTGCAAGTTATGAATGTCCAATTGGCCTGGTTTGTGGCCTAGAAGGGTCTATGGACCATCCCCCCTACCTGATTAACAAAACCTATAGAAAGTATATTTTAATGAAACTGACAGATTCCAACTTCAGTAAACTGTCACAGATTCTAATGTTCAACTGTAGAGTTTGCATTTCAAAAAGTAAATAAATAAAATTTGCCAGAACAATTTAATGCACTGTTTTTAAAAGCAGCTGAATTGGTGGTGACAACAGACATATCTTTAGAATTGTGCTGTTTAATTACTGGCAGTAGATCGAGTTGCTCTGGGCACTATTTATAAGCAATATGTACCTTGGAGTAAGGCTGGTACTTAAGTGGGGATTATGATTCTTGTCTTTGGCCCCTGTAGAATTTGAAATGATATGTCTACTTGATGTACAAGAGAAACAACTGATATAAGAAGTGCTCATTATCATAACTTCTTTTGGCCTAAGCAAGTGCCTCCAATATGTGTACTCAGGTCAGTTACGTCCTATACCTGCTTATGTGGTCTTGCTTATGGACTTTTTAGTTGAATTTTTCACTCCTGTAGCATTTTCCCCCAAGTGTCCCCTGTAAAAGGGTTTCACTGTCACTAGATAATCTCATTAACCAGATGGATAAGGGTCACTTTATAAAATGATTAGCTGCCTGCAAGCTGTATTCTACAGCCTTCAGCTGTCTTTGGTATGACTGACCACGTCTCTTGCTTAGGTGTGATTGACCACGTCTTTTGCTTAGGTCAAGGATTCCAGATCATCTCTGAAGATGGTTTACTGTTCCTTAATGGTCTTACCTACTTAACAGTTAACTTGCTAAATATGTGCATACTTCTATTCTTTCTACTTTCTGTCCTGAACTCTGATGTTCTTCGTCTTCCATTGCTGCAGTCCTGACTATTGGGGTATAGTCCGCGTCCAGTCGGCCCGAATACCAGAGTATAAGGCTGACGTCGGTCAGGGCGCATTAGACTGACGTCAGTACGTCAGGGTACTAATGCGCATGACCGACGTCATATCCTCAGTCTTTTTTGCCGCATGGTCCGATGCAGAAGCAGTTTTGCGAGTGCAGGTTGGCGTTCTGAAATATTTCCGAAACCGGAGTTTCAGACCGAAACAGAGTTGGCTAAGTACCCCGTTGGGGAACATTTTGGTTTTTTCTTGCCTCAGTATTTTACCGGATGTCAGAAAAAGTGAATAACTGTATTTCTTGTGGGAAACAGATACCTCATAGGGATTATCATACCTTGTGTATACCTTGTTTAGGGCCTGAGCACGACGTTGTTGGTTGCCGCTCTTGTGCTAGGTTTAACAAACGCACTATTAAGAGGAGGTTAGACTGTGCCAGGTTAGTGTTTGGGAAGCGTTGCAATTATAAAATGCCGTCGGATGCTCAGACGCCCGCTTCCTCCAAGAAGCGCAAGGATAAAACAGTGAAGCCTAGGGTTGATGAACCGGCAGTCCCGGACGCCGGTTCTTTAGAAGGCTCAGTGGAGCCGGAGGTTTTGCCAGGAGTTTCCATGGAGTCCCAGGCAGAAACTATACTATTACAGGATGTGCCTTCTCAGGAGGTAGGCCAGGCTGAGGGGGCTTCTCAGGTGACTGTTCTTCCCTCTCTTCCCAAGGTAGTTAGAGCCTCTCCTTCTGTTGCCAAAACTTCTTTGAGAGGTAGGCCTAGTTCAGATTCAGTGGGGCTTCTCCTAGCATTTCGGGTTCTGTACCTAAGAAACATATGCTTAAAATGGCAGAAGATTTGATTACTATGATTAGGGTTCTATGCCCCGCCTGATAAGAGGCCTAGGGTGGAACCGAGTTTGATAGTTTTGAACAGTGTTCAGAGGCTTCAGAATCTTCTGTGGAAGATATGCAGGAGTATCCTACTTATTCTGATTCTGATGTGGATGATTCCACTCCTACAGCTTCTCCCTGAGGATTTCTCATTTTCAGAGACTCTGCATTCCATGAGGGAGCACTTTAAATGGGAAGGCCAGGATTACTCTGATTCCAGGAAAAGGCTTAGGGAATTCTTGTTTTACCCCAGCATAGGCCTTTAGCTATTCCTCCTGTGTTGAATGTGGTGGAAGATGTTTTGCAGAGGCTTCCCTGAACCCTGACTCTTTGCCTCCTGCTCCTGTTAAGCCTGATAGGTATTATAGGGTGCCCAAGCTCATAAATATTTGTTTAAGAGTCCTAGGGCGGACCCAGAAACTATTTCTCAAGGGCCTAAGGGTGTAAAGGCTTCTGTGGTTAAAAATCCTGTTCCCACTGATAAAGAGGCAAGGGCTTTGGATAGGTGGGGAAAGAAAGTGTATACTTCTTCCACTCTAGCCATGAGAGCATTGAATTGTCAGTTTCACATGCTAAAATATCAGAATTATCTCCTTTCACAATTGAAATCTAAGGTGGATGCTTTGGCGGAAGGTATTGAGTGTAAAGAGTTGCTGGATTTGGTTCACGTGTCTGAACAAGTGGGTAAGCATTCTTTGCAATGTGGTTTTGATGCTGTACAGGCCTCCTCGAGGGTGGCTGCTACCAGTTCTGTTCTTCGCAGGCATGCCTGGTTGAAGGATCAGAATTTAGCTGAGCATGTTAAGACAAGGATTTTGGATGCTCCTTTACAGTCTGATGTGTTGTTTGGATCGCCTGTGGAAGCAGTTTTAAAGAAAATGGAGGACAAAGCTAAGTCTATGCAAACTGTTAAAGATTTTTTGCAGGTGCAGCCTCCAAAGTTTAGTAGAAATTGGCCTGCTAAGGGGTGGACATATCCTGCTTATGATTCCCAGTCTAGGGGTAGGTCTAGACGTGGTAGGGGCAGGGCTCAAGGTTCTTTTAGGCCTAGAACAGGGAGTTCACCTGCTCAGACTTCTGGTGAGGGCAGGGGTCAGTCCTTTCGTAAACAGACCCAATGACCTGTCTTTTCAGCTGCCACCAGATTCACGTTTGGCAGCTCCTTTGGGAGGAAGACTGTCTCTTTTCAAAGAAAATTGGGATTTAATTACTCAAGACAAATGGGTGTTGGATATCATTCACCACGGTTACAGATTTTATTTCCATACAATGCCTCCTTTCAAAGGCATGCCAGACGTTCCTCCTCCACAAAGAAAAGAGGCTCACAAGCAAGTTTCTCAGTTACTTCACATAGGGGCCATTCAGCCAGTCCCTGTATCAGAAAGGGGCCTAGGATTTTATTCTCGCCTGTTCCTTGTACCAAAGAAGGGAAACACGTGGAGACCAATTTTGGATTTATCTCTCCTCAACACGTTTTTGGACATTCCCAAGTTCAAGATGTTGACGTTACAACAGCTTTTACCTCTGCTGGGCAAAGATCACTGGATGGTAACTTTAGATCTCAAGGAAGCTTACCTTCATGTGCCTATAAGGCTAAGTTGCAGGAAGTATCTGCGGTTTCGAGCTGGAAATTCTCATTATCAGTTCTCTGCATTGCCCTTTGGCTTATCTACTGCGCCCAGAGTATTCACAAAGGTTCTGGCTCCAGTGATAGCTTACTTCAGGCTTCAAGGAATTCAAATCTATCCTTACTTGGACGACTGCCTGATTCTGGCTCAAGAAAAGGAAGATCTTCTGCAGCATCTGGAATATGTTATAGCAGTGCTAAGATGCCTAGGGTATTCTGTGAACGAAATAAAGTCCAGTCTAGTACCCTCTCAAGACATGTGCTTTCTGGGTGTGAGACTGAATACAGCAGCCCAGATGGCCCTTTTAACCCCGGACAAACAAAAGAGTCTGTCACTTTACTTTCATCAACTATCTCATCAGTCCGTGCTGACTGCAAGGACAGTCCTTCAAGCATTAGGGTTCATGGCATCTTGTATTCTGGTGCTTCCCAATGCCAAACTGCATATGAGGAAGCTACAATGGTATCTCAAAATGTATGGACACAGCACTGCCAGGATTTGGACACTGTCATTCAAATAATACCTTGCCTTCAAAAAGAATTCTTGTGGTGGGCTCAGGAATGTCACCTAAACAAGGGACTCTCTGTGACCCGGCCAGAGGCAAGTCAGATCTTAACGACAGATGCCTCGGACATTGCTTGGGAGCTCATCTAAATGGAAAGTGGATACAAGACAAGTGGCCTGCCAGACTACAGCATCTACATATCAACATGAAAGAGATGTTAGCAGTCCAGTTTGCATTAATGGCTTTCAAGGAGTTACTTCTTCCAGGGCAGGTGTTGATTCTAACAGACAACACAACTGTCATGTGGTACATCAACAAGCAAGGGGGAACACATTCTTATCCTCTATGCAGGCAAGCAATGATTTTATGGGAGACTGCGCTAAGCCTGCAACTAACTCTTCAGGCAAGGTTTCTGCCAGGAGCACAGAACTCCTTAGCAGATGTGTTAAGCAGACAAATCATGGATCCCCACGAGTGGAAACTGGATCTTCATGTATTTCAGAAACTGACAGTGTCATGGGGAACTCCAGACATAGATCTGTTCGCTTCTCCACTAAACCACCAGCTGCCAAAGTATTGCACAAAGGGGTTTCATCACACAGCTTGGAAAGTGGATGCTCTGTCTTTCAGTTGGAAAAACCTTCATGTGTATGCCTTCCCACCTCTGCCTCTTCTTCCAAAGGTACTATTAAAGGTCAGACAAGACAGGCCAAGGATGATTTTGATAGCTCCAGATTGGCCTCGGCAACACTGGTACCCACTACTACGGAGTCTGGTAAAGAAGCCTCCATGGCCTTTACCTCTGATTCCTCATCTGTTATCTCAGAAGGACGGTCATCTGCTCAATGTCAAGCTTCACTCTCTTCATCTAACAGCCTGGCATATTCTGTGTTGAAACACAGCAGGTCTCAACTTCCTCAACAAGTTTTAAATGTGATTATGGAAGCTAGAAGACCTAGTACAAGGAGAGTGTACGCAGAAAAATGGAAGAGATTTTTATTTTGGAGTACAGCAAAGAATTTGGAGATTTCTGAGCCTAATCTGAGTGTGGCTCTTCAATATCTTACTGAATTATTGGACAAAGGTTTGTCCTTCTCTTCCATTAAGATTCATGCTGCAGCAATTTCAGCTCACTATGATTGTGACCCACCTTTGTTTTCGCATCCTTTGTTCAAGCAGTTTCTTAGAGGGGCAAAGAATATAAGACCCCCACGTAGAGCTCCTACTCCTGCTTGGGATCTCAATTTTGTGTTGGAAAAACTTACTCTACAACCTTTTGAGCCTGCGGCTACTGCTGAATTGAAATACTTGTCATGGAAGACTGCTTTTCTGTTGGCTATTACTTCTGCAAGAAGGGTGTCTGAGTTGCAGGCCCTTATGGCAGTAGAGCCCTTTTTGATTTTCCATAAGGATAGGGTATCATTACGTACTAATCCTTCTTTTATGCCTAAGGTGGTTTCTAGTGTGGCTTTAAACCAAACTATTCATTTGCCTACATTTTTTGCAGACCCTCAAAATAAAGGGGAAAAGATTTTGCACACTTTAGATGTACACAGGCAATTGCGTTACTATTTAAGCAGGACTAAGGATTTTAGGCAGTCTCAGCAGTTGTTTGTTTCTTTTGCTTTGAGTTCACAGGGCAAGCCTGTGTCAAAACAAACTATTTCTAGGTGGATTGGCTTTTGCATTGCATTTTGTTATTCCCATCATGGCAAGGAGATTCCAGCTGGGATTAGGCCTCATTCCACTAGGGCTACTGCCACTTCAACAGCATTTCTAAGGGGGGTGGCAACTAAGGATATTTTGGAAGCAGCTACTTGGAGTTCAGTGCATACCTTCTCTAAGCATTATCACCTTCCTATCTACTCTAAGTCTAGGGCTGGTTTTGCCACAGCTGTTTTGCAAGGCATGTTGTCAGCTCCTACTTCTTTATAATTTGCCAGCCTCCCTTACCTCTGCTTTGGGATTCTACCCAATAGTCAGGACTGCAGCAATGGAAGACGAAGAACATAGTACAGTTTTGTACCTACCATAAATGTAGATGTTCGAGGATTCCATTGCTGCAGTCCAATTTACCCTCCCTCCTTCCCCTCTGTATTTAGGGGTGGTTGTGTAGGTGGGTTTACATGCTTATATTTTTGTATATATTGTTGTATATATTGTACATGTTTTTGGTGCAGGTTTTTTGGGACTTGTCTTTTTAGGGTCTTCTGACATCTGGGGCAAGAAAAGACTGAGGATATGACGTCGGTCATGCGCATTAGTACCCTGACGTACTGACGTCAGTCTAATGCGCCCTGACCGACGTCAGCCTTATACTCTGGTATTCGGGCCGACTGGACGCGGACTATACCCCAATAGTCAGGACTGCAGCAATGGAATCCTCGAACATCTACATTTATGGTAGGTACAAAACTGTACTTTTCTATGTATTTTGATGTTTTAAATAGAACATATAATTGCTGAGTTAATATGTATTGGTAATTAAATTCTGTGGCATTAACTAATTTATAACTTTGTTGCACTTAATATACTGATATACAGCTACTCAGATTGCTTCTCTCTTGTTTAAGAAAGCCTGATCAGAAGGGTACAGAACTACACTGAATTTGCAAGCATAGATATACCATTGTCTTGGGGGTAGGGGGGACTTTACTGGGTCATGTTGTGAAAACGGACAGTTTTCTCTATGCTGGTATAATTACAGACTTGAAAGGAATTGTATAATGCATTTTTTGTGAAGTGTTCCCCAAGTGCAAGAATCATGGGTTTGAGACTAGCTTGGGGGAAGTGTAAGGAATTTGCTTTTTTGCAGTGCTTAGGAATGTTAGATCAGAAAACTGGCATTTGTATTGCATGCCTGACCACTGAAAAAGTAATATCATAAAACAAAAAACAAACTGCAGAGAACAAACAAAAAGGCAACGTGGTTTACCAGACCTTCCAAATTTATTGTTAGTGCTTTTGGACGTAACAATGTACGACCTTCTTCAGACAAAAAAACATGAAAGAAAAAGCATTCTTGGTTTAAATAAACCAGTGACATCATCAGATCATCAATTCATAATTAAAGAAACATTACACATAACTAAAACATATGTGTGTGTGTATATATGTATACATATATATATATATATATATATGTATATTATGTTTATATAAATAAACACCCTCTCTAAAACATATAAAAAATGCATTTAACTACAGTATAAAAATCTTAAACCTGTCTCCAAGACAAGGTAAAACAGTGAGTTCTTAATAAGTGAACGTCTTTCTAAATATTTTAATCTTAATAAACATTTTAAGGAACATGACTCATTTAAACCTGGGTACATATAAGCATTGGTTAGGACTTGCCACCATAATTCTCTATGCTCCAATAATAATTGCCATGGGCCACCTCCAATGCTTTCTTTAACCTGCTCTATCACAAGAAATAAGAAGGAATGCCCAGGAAATTCAATTACATGCTTTGCTAGTGCATTATTACAGTCTTGCTTATGTATGCTGTACTGATGTTCATAAATTAATCGCTTCAGTTGTCTTTCGGTTTTTCATTTTCAAGTGAAAATGAAGTATTGTAAGTTAATGTAAAGTTAACATCATTTTTATCAGTCTGAACACTGTTAGGTAATGTTAAATAGTCTAGCCCTTCCTCTTCTGCCTGTGTAAGCCTGCACAATATAGGTCTTGAAAAATCTTGTTCTATTGTGGTCATACGGGCTACTCGTACAAGTTTCCCCTTTGCAACACACCACTTTTGTTAGTATGGATGAGTACTTTCAAAGTGTAAAAAACAGTTTGAGTACGTAGGTTTTTGTCACTTGAACAAGATTTTTCAGATGAATGTCTTTTGCTTAAAGAAATGTTCCTAGCTCGTGGATACCCATTAAAATTGATGAATTGATATCTGAGGTTACCCACAAGCATATATCAGGTTGGTTTAGACCTATATTGTGCAGAATATTTGTACAAGCAGAAGAGGAAAGGCTACACAATTTAACATTACCTAACAGTGTTCAAACTGATAAAAATAATGTTAACTTTACATTAACTTTCAGTACTTCATTTTCACTTGATGCAAAACAAATAGCGAATATTTTATGTAAAAACTGGGCTGTGCTTACTGATGATGCCCAAATTAGAGACAAAGTCCCAGAAGCACCTAAAGTCATTTATAAAAGAGGCTTTAATCTTAAAAATTTTATCAAGAGAGACTTGCATAGTAATCATAGAACTGGGGGTATGTTAAAATGTGGATGTTGCAATTATTGTAAGTTTATTAAAACTTCAATCGGGTTTACAATAAGAAATTTTACCTATTCCATTAGTGGTAGACATAAATGCAACAGCAAGAAGGAGTAGTTTATTTAGCTGAGTGCCAAAACTGTCCATGGTTTTATATAGGAAAAACCGAAAGACAGTTGAAGCAACGAATTTATGAACATCAGTACAGCATACATAAGCAAGATTGTAATAATGCACTACCAAAGTATGTAACTGAGTTTCCTGGGCATTACTTCTTATTTCTTGTAATACAGCAGGTTAAAGAAAGCATTAGAGGTGGCCCATGGCAATTGTTACTGGAGCAAAGAGAATTATGGTGGCAAGTCCTAACCAATGCTTATATGTACCCAGGTTTAAATGAGTCATGTTTCTTAAAATGTTTATTAAGATTAAAATATTTGGAAAGACGTTAAACTTGTTAAGAACTCACTTTTTTTACCTTGTCTTGGAGACAGGTTTAAGATTTTTATACTGTAGTTAAATGCATTTTTATATGTTTTAGAGAGGGTGTTTATTTATATAAACATAACAATATATATATATATATATATATATATATATATATATATATATACATATATATGTTTTTTATGGATACACTAGACAATCTCAACGTACTGAAATGTCGAAATTCAGTATGTTGAGACCGAATAGTGGAAAGTGTAGTTAACCGAAACTACACTATGTCGAATCCACCACTATCGTGGTGTCACTTTCGTGACATGTGGTGCGGTTTGTGGATTTATTTGGAGTTTCAGGTAAGTGTTGTGTGTGTTTGAGGATAATGGGTAGGGATTTTAGTTTGTGTGCGTGGTGGTGTTTGTTGTGTGTTTAGTGTGACCTTGGAGTTAGAATATATAAGTGGGGGGGTGTGGTGGGTACGGGGGGGGCTTGCCCCCCTGCTTATAGGTAAAGTGTGTTTGTGTGTGTTGTTATGCTTATTTGGTTAGGTAGGTGTATGTGTGTGTGTGATTATGTCCTGGTTTGTGTGTGTGTGTGAAAGGTCGCGATTGTAGTATTCGTGATTGTGGGTTTTCGTGTATGTGGTTTTTTGACTATTCAGTCTCAAAATACTGAAATTCGACATTTCAATATTTCGAGATTGTATAGTGAATCCATTTATATATATATATATATATATATATATATATATATATATATATACATACATATGTTTTTATGTGTAATGTTTCTTTAATTATGAATTGATGATCTGATGATGTCATTGTTGGTGGTTTATTTAAACCAAGAAAGTTTTTTCTTTGATGTTTTCTGTCTGAAGAATGTCATACATTGTTACGCCCGAAAGTGCTAACAATGAATTTGGAAGGTCTGGTAAAGCACGTTGCCTTTTTGTTTGTTCACTGAAAAAGTAAGCAATACCACCTGAACACTGAATTTTGGCAGAACAGCGAGTTTTAATCTAATTAACCTTTACTTTTGATGTTTAATTACTACATGGTCATGGTTTATATTTTATTGTTTAGGCTTAAAAACGAGATGAGCAAATAGATTTAGCTGTAACACTTGAAATAAATGGCTATGAAGCCACATACAGTAACACAGATAAAAGCCAGTGAGATAGCAGTTCAGAAACGTTTCTACTTTCATTGTAAACTGAATCTTCTGTTAAGCTAGCTGTCCGAAGCTTTTTACACTTTATCTCATTTCTTTGCTTCTCTTTTTACTAGGTAGTCTGTATTTTTTTCTGATTTATTAAATATAAAATACTAAAGTACAGTGTATAATGGTATCACTGAATATTTTTCTAGGATCTTTTTTAACCAAAAGAGTGGAGTCTGTTTCTGAAGGCTGTCATTTGTTATCCAATACCAAAATTATCTTAAGTCATTGTAATATATATGGCATTTTTGTCTAGCTTGAGACCTGGGAAAAAATTCAACTGTGTCAAGCTTCTTTTTCAGGGGAAGATCTGTGGAGAAAAACTCTCAGGAGCAGAAAACACTGGATGTATACACAGAGCATCTTATATTCAAAGTAGTATACACCATGTGGGCCAGCCATTTACAGTCATACACACATGAATTTTAATGAAAGGTACCTCATATATCTGGACATGTACTCTGTATGCAGGCAGGTAGACACAGCTATTGAGAGGAGGAGAGAATCACATGGGAGATGGAAACCTTGAAAAGCCATACCATCCCGTAACTGAAGAATGTTCATCTACTTTTTTTTAAAATGGAGACGCAGGGATGAAGGTAATCAAAGGGGACAGGTGAAAAATTTTAAACGCTTGATTCAACTTGCAGATTAGAGTGTGAATCAATTTGTGCCCATTTAAGACTGCTTTAAACCATGGTAGGGGTGTTCTGGTGTTTGAGCCAGTTTCAAATCTTGCCACTGTTGCCAGTAAGTTGTAATATTATGCACTGCTAGGGCCTTAAGATTTGCATGAAGAATTGACATGGTACTCCTCAAACAGTTCTGACAGCTTTATAGCTTGACTTAGCTTTAAGCTTTACCTTTAGTCTGCCAGTATACAAAGACATAATTTTTTTTCCATGTTCCCTAAAGTAGCTTATATTTTGGTTTCTTAACTGTCGTGTCCTGATCAAGTGCAAACTCCAGTTATTTCATACCTGGGAGAACCCCTGCTGCTGTAGCTGTTTGCTTGTTATTAATTTTTGTAACTGAGCTGTAGTGTACAATAACAGTAGTACCGCATACTGTACCGCTTTGGGTTCACTGGATTAAGGGCTTACTTTAAGATTAGCCAGCTTCCAGAGTACTGAAATCATTGTGTATCTTAGACTTTGTCTTAGAAGAATGCAGAGTGCCAGTATTGTCTTTGTACTTGGGTTTCTGGGTCATTTTGAACAAGTGTGGACCTAACACTGATCCCCAAGGGACACCGTAGGCAGTGACCTCTTCCCTGATTTGATCATATTTGTGCACTGGAGGGTCAGTATTTAGTAAATGGTCTGTTGATGTTCTGCTTGTGGACCAGCCCTAGATACTTCTAATAATAATCCTTGCAACTTGCATGATAGATTCCTTGAGGCGTTTCTCAGATGCCATTTGAAATTTATTTTTTAAATTCATGTCCTGATCTTGGGTAAGAGTAGATAGACTGGTCCTATTCAGCTATAACCTGGGCCACTGGGCAGTTACCTTTTTATGTATGACAACACATTAGTTTTACATTTAGTAATGGTAACTCTGCCTTAGTTTTAGTAATGGAAAGTACAGTTGTGTACACTTACCATAAATGTAGATGTTCGAGTGTATTCACTGTTGCAATCATTACATTTGGGTTATCCTGCTGGCAGGTTGCCCTCAGCCGGCCTGAATTCCAAAGTCTTGGGTCCTGCGTCAGTTGCTGTTGCCTCTTCCCTGACGTCAGGTTGTCAGGGGTATAAAGATGCAGCCAACGCCATTTTATTTAGTTTTTCTTGCCCCAGATGTCAGGTGCCCCCAAAAGGGTAGGCTAAAATTATGCAAATAAAACATACATGCACCAAAATAAGCTTTGCCTTCATCTATAAGCAAATACACCACCTAGGTTGTATAGATTAAAGAAGTAAAGATAAGTTCCAGCAAAAATAAGGGGGGATGGCGGGTGGGTAACCTGGACTGCAACAGTGAATACACTCGAACATCTACATTTATGGCAAGTGTACACAACTGTACTATGTTCTTCGTGTTTCACTGTTGCTGTCATTACATTTGGGTAGCTTCCCAAAGCTGTGGTTGGGGGGCTGGAGCTAAATAGCATTAGGAGCGGCTATGAGGCCCTGCAGAACTGCAGTGGCAAAGCCTGTCCTGGCTTTAGAGTAAAGAGGCAGATTGTAATGTTTTGTAAAGGTATGCACTGAACTCCAAGTAGCAGCCTCTAAAATGTCTTTGGTTGGCACTCCCCTGAGAAAGGCTGCAGCTCTGGTTGAATGTGGCCTAATGCCCTTAGGCACTGGTTTGCCATGCTGTGAGTAGCAGAAATGAATGCAGTGACCTATCCACTTTGAAATAGTCTGCTTGGAGATAGCCTTTCCTTGTGATGCTGTGGCATATACCACTAGTAATTGTTTTGTCTTTCTGAAAACTTTAGTTTTGTCCAAGTAGAATCTAAGTTGTCTGTGCACGTCCAAAGAATGCAGAATTTTCTCTCCCTTGTTCTGTGGATTTGAATAAAAAGTTGGCAAATGAATTGTTTGGTTAAGGGCTACACTGGATGCCACCTGAGGCATAAAAGTAGGGTTTGTTCTCAGAGAGACCCTGTCTGGATAAAAAAATGATAAAGGGTTCCACAGCCATGAGAGCCTGCAGCTCTGAAACTCGTCTTGCAGAAGTTATTGCTAGGAGCAGAGCTGTTTTCCAAGATAAGAACTTTATATCCGCAGTAGCAGCTGGCTCAAAAGGAGGTAAGGTGAGTGTTTCGAAGACATAATTGAGGTCGCATGCAGGTATTGGCGTTCTCCTTGGAGACCTTAAGTTTTTGGCTCCTCTCAGGTACTGCCTTAATAAAGGATGAGAAAAGAGTGGTGGCTCTGTATTGTAATGAGCCGAAATGGCAGAGGCATGGATTTTAACTGATGAAAAAGATAGGCCTTTGTCCAGCATCTCAGTTAAGTATTGCAAAATCTGAGGAATATTTGGGACAGCTGTATCAGTTCCTTGAGCTTGGTTCCAAGTGTAAAATATCTTCCATTTCCCAGCATAGGATTTTCTAGTACTAGGCCTTCTGGCTTCTAAAATGACATCCATCACAGCTTTACTGAGAGGTGTGGTTTGTATGGCTAGATTATCCGCCATGCTGCCAGGTTTAGGGTCCTGAGTTGGCTGTGCAGAATCTGATTGTTTTGCTGGGACAGTAGATGAGGTATTTGAGGTAAGGTCCAGGCTGGGCATTGGGACAAGTTCCTTAAGATCGGATACCAGTACTGGCGTGGCCAGTCTGGGGCAATCAGAATCATTTTTGGTTTCTCCTGCCTGACCTTTAGGAGTACCTTGGGTAGGAGAGGCAGTGGAGGAAAGGCATATAGATAGGTTTGTCCAGTTGAAAGATAAGGCGTCCACTTTCCATGCTGGTCTGTGATAAGTCCTTGTACAGAATCTTTTTAGTTGATTGTTTGAGGGGAGGCAAATAGATTTATGTCCGGGCATCCCCATTTCTTTGTTATCATGCTGAAGACTTGTGGATCCAAGTGCCACTCGTGGGGATCCATGAGGCTTCTGCTTAGTTCTTCTGCCAGAGTGTTTTCCTTTCCTGGCAGGAATTGTGCCTTCAGATGAACTTGGTAAGTCAATGCTGTGTCCCATAAAGCCATGGCTTGTCTGCACAGGGGATAAGAATGAGTGCCCCCCTGCTTGTTTATGTACCACATGACCGTGGTGTTGTCTGTCTTTATCAATAGTTGTCCTGGAGGAAGTAGGTCCTTGAAGGCTGTCAGGGCATTTTGAACAGCTAGCATCTCTTTTTGATTGATATTTAGATGCTTTTGGTTTGTGGACCAGGTGCCCTGAATGCCTCTTCCTGCCATGTATGCCCCCCAGGCATAATCTGAAGCATCCATTGTTAGGCTCTGCCTGGCTGGGGGTAGTGAGAATGGCTGTCCCTTGTTTTGGTGACAAGCCTTTGTCACTGTTGAAACTCCTGCTGCAGGCAGGGAATTAGAGTAATCATTGTTTCTAGACTGTGGCAATGTTGTGTCCAGACGCTTTTTAGGTACCATTGAATTTTCTTCATATGCAGTCTTGCATATGGAATTAGTAAGATGCAGGATGCCATGAAGCCCAAAGCCTGCAGAATATTTCTTGCAG
Source organism: Protopterus annectens (assembly GCF_019279795.1). Classification (NCBI taxonomy): domain Eukaryota; kingdom Metazoa; phylum Chordata; order Ceratodontiformes; family Protopteridae; genus Protopterus; species Protopterus annectens. Next base: position 321,930,336 of record NC_056747.1, on the reverse strand, counting down.
ATAACTGGGCCTTTGTTGCCATTTCCTTGAAATAGGTAGTCAGTTGCCTTTGTTTGTCTGGAGTGAGATAAGCCATCTGGGCAGTTGTATTTAAGCTTGCACCCAGGAATATTATCTCTTGAGAGGGTACTAGTTTTGATTTCTTTTTGTTGACTCTGTACCCTAGCCATGTTAAAAGTCTTATCACAAGCTGAAGGAATGGATTCTTCAGCATCAGAATACTCATAGGGGGGAAGAGAATATTCCTGATCAGAAGAGGAATCAGAAGAAATGGAAACCTGATCTGAAGATTCATAGTCTGTGTCTTGCCTAGGCCTCTTATCAGGAGGGGGATGGGAACCCCTGATCAAGGTAATTAAGTCTTCGGCCATTTTGAGCATCTGTTTTTTGGGCATGGAGGCCGGTCCTTGTGGCTGGTAAACTTGCTTCTTTGCCTTTAAAGGTGTTTTAGTCTTTGTCTTTGAAGTTGGTTTAATATATAATTGCTTAGGTCTGAATACACCCTCAGAAGCCGATACCTACTCAGCGGCTCCGGACCCATCTGAGGGAACAATCTCCGAGGTTTCAATACCTTGAGTTTCCAGTGGCCTGTCCAACTCCACATGGGAGTCGGTAGCGGCCTGCGACTCTAAAGTAGCAGGCATCAGGGGCTGTGAAAGCGCCTCAATGAGGACCGGCAAACTGGCGACTTGCTTAGGAGAAGCTTCGTCGTCTGTTTTGGATCTCGGTTGCCTGTCTTTTTCTTTTTCTTTGCGTTTTTTGTGAACTCCGGTAGTCAGATGGCTATCCGACGACATTGTATAATTAAATCTTCACCCAAAATAGCTTAATGCAAAATCGTACCGACGCTTAATAGTGCGTTGGTTAAATCTAGCACAAAACCGACAACTAGCAACGTCGTGGTCAGGGCCTAGGCAAGGAATACAGTAAGAATGAAAGTCCTTATGAGATATTTGCTTCCCACAAGAAATACAATTATTAACTTTTTCTGACATCGGACTGGAGCAAGAAAAAAGTTTCCCCAACGGGGTACTTAGCTTTTAATAAAGACTTCGGATCTGAAACTCGAACACGAAAATCTCAGGAGTCGGCCGACTGGCACTTGCGAACTGCTTCTGCTTCGGGCACCGCACGGCAAGAAAGACTAAATAAAATGGCGTCGGCTGCATCTTTATACCTCTGACGACCTGACGTCAGGGAAGAGGCGACAGCAACCGACGCAGGACCCAAGACTTTGAAATTCAGGCCGCCTGAGGGCAACCTGCCAGCAGGATAACCCAAATGTAATGACTGCAACAGTGAAACACGAAGAACATCTTAAGGTTTTATACATGCATGGGTTAACAGGTGTTTGAAACATTTTAGACAGTAGCTTTGCCCTCTAAATTATCTAAAATGAAGTGCAGCTTTTGGAAGGGAGGAAGAACAGAGCTATGATAATTTCAATCTTTCTGTTTTCTTTACTGATGGCAGCTGAGTAGTGAAGAAAAATGGTGTTTCTGTTATCAAGCAGCATTAATAAAGATAAACCGGGGGGTGGGGAGAAAGCCATACAGTCAACTGTATGCTGACATACACTGACGTTTGCTGATGCATCATATCATACACTTTCACAAATGCCAGTTCTGTTCCTGCTCTATAGCAAATATACCGTTGCATGTGCCAGTTCTGTCCTAATGTCAGCTATACAGTGATATATACTGCTGTGTGTGTGTGTGTGTGCATGTTCTGTCCTGACATCTGCTGTATAGTGACATACAGCGTTCCATGTGCCATTTCTGTCCTGCTGTCACTAGGGTAGTGACATATACTATTATATGTGCTAATACTATTATATGTGCTATTTCCATCCTGATGTCAGCTGTATAGTGACATGTACCGCTGCATGTGCTACTTCTGTCCTGATTTCAGATGTATATTTAAATGCATTGCTTGTGCTAGTTCTGTCCCAGTATCAGCTGTATAGTGGCATATACTATTGCTTGTACCTGTTCTGTCTTGATATCAGCTGTGTAAAGTGGCATATTCTGTTGCATGTAGCTGCTGTGTCCTGATATCAGCTGTGTAATGACATTCTATTGTATATGCCAGTTCTGCCCTAATATCAGCTGTATAGTGACATATACTGTTGCATGTACCTGTTCTGCACTGATATCAGCTGTATAGTGACATATACTGTTGCATGTACCTGTTCTATCCCGATATCAGCTGTATAGTGACATATACTGTTGCATGCTCCTGTTCTGTCCCAATATCAGCTGTGTATTGACATATACTGTGCTCCTGTTCTGTCCTGATATCAGCTTTATAGTGACATTATACTGTTGCATGCGCCTGTTCTGTCCCGATATCAGCTGTGTATTGACATATACTGTTGCATGCTCCTGTTCTGTCCTGATATCAGCTGTGTAGTGACATATACTGTTGCATGCTCCTGTTCTGTCCAGATGTTCTTCGTGTTTCACTGTTGCAGTCATTACATTTGGGTAATCTGCTGGCAAGTTGCCCTCAGTCGGCCTGATTAACAAAGTCTTGGGCCCTGCGTCGGTTGCTGTCCCTTCTTCCATGGCGTCAGGGGTATAAAACATGCAGCCGACGCCATTACTTCAGTTTTTCTTGCCCCATATGTCAGGTGCCCCCCCACCCCAAATGGGGAGCAAAATAAATATATATGTATATAATTTAAAACACAAAAAATATACCTCCAAACAAAAGCAAATACACCAAAAAGATTTTTAAGCATAGTAAAAGAAAGTAGAGGTGTCGTAAGAGAAAAAACAGGGGGCTGGAAGGTGGGTAACCAGGACTGCAATAGTGAATACAGTCGAACATCTACATTTATGGTAAGTGTACACAACTGTACTATATCAGCTGTGTAGTGATATATACTGTTGCATGTTCCTGTTCTGTCCTGATATCAGTTGTGTAGTGACATATACTGTTGCATGCTCCTGTTCTGTCCCGATATCAGCTTTATAGTGACACATACTGTTGCATGCGCCTGTCATGATATCAGCTGTATAGTGACATATACTGTTACACGTACCTGTTCTGTCCTGATATCAGCTGTGTAGTGATGTGTACATCTGTCTGTACTTGAACTTGTTGATCCCTGTTCTACTCTTTGATCTTGGCCATGGCACGGAGTAGTGAGAACTGCACATCTCTTGATTCACTCAGTGAAAAAAGAACTTTTGCATGCTTCTGTCTTGAATGTTGTTCAACTCCAGCTCATCAAAATGTCTTTATAAGTAGTTGATGCAGAAAGTCAGACCCATAAAGGCATACACAGTCTGCTCTGGTATCTGGGTTTATCAGAAATAACTGAGTTTCTGTTGCCAAGTATTAGAAATAAAGATAAACCATTAACTATAGCAGTGGGGGAGATGGGAAGAAAGCCTGACAGTGTGTAGCTGAAGGCTGATTATTGTGAAATACTCCGGTTTTCCATCTGCGGTAAGCATGCATATGGTCTTTCTACTCTTTATATACAAACTACGGCATAATTGCTGGAATAACACAAGGCTGGGAGCTCTAAAGTTCCTCATTCATGTCTGAAACTATCACATTTTAAAATGTCCATAACATAAGCTTGCATATTTATGTTATCAGCATGTTAGTTATTGCAGCTTGCTTTGTCACAGAGTCTGTGTTTTGTTTTTAGGTTGCTGTACTTGGAGAAAAGGAAAGGGATGAGGTTATTTTATTTTTTTAAACATTTGCCATTTTCTGTTTGCACACCTTTCAAGGTACTGTACAGATACCGTAGGTGTGGTGGCAGAACCCTGACACCAGGGTTTATAGGGGTCCATGTAAAAAAAAAAAAACAATTATGTCATACTATTTGGCAGTGCTTTGTAGAATAGTTAGTTGTCATTATGAATTTGTTAGTTTTAGATGTAGTTTCAATGCTTTGTGATTTGAGTATGAAAGATGTGATGATTATGGATAATAAATCCACTGGAGGGGAAGACTCTGTTCTCCTGTTTCTTGATTATTTCAACACTGATCATCATCATCAGATTATCTGTAATCCTGTAAGCATATTTCATAGATATTTGTAACAGAATGATATTAGTGTGGATGAGAAGGGGAAGGTCATAATACAGCTCTCTGTGCAAGACAAGGAAGTACTCAGAACCATGAAGCACTTTAATGTTTGTTGCTGGTTATAATCAGTGAAGGCTGTTGAGATTAACAGTTTCTTTTTTTTTTTTTTTTTGTAGAATGGAGGAACACCTTTGCTTTATGCTGTGCGTGGCAATCACGTGAAATGTGTTGAAGCTTTATTAGGTAAGTCCTAGTGAATAAAGATGTTAGTTTTGCATGAGAACTTGGAAGGGGAAATGGGAGAACAGTTACTGACTCTGACATGGGGGTCCACCAGGAAAACAGGGACATTGATATGTTCTGTATTATTGCTGGGAACCGGAAGGAGTGGATATGTCATAAGTTTTCTGTCAGTCGGACATGAGTTGGATGGCACCAAGCTTTTGGTACTTCTGTGTTGGCATACTGGTAGTGCAGCATTGAGCAGTATTATTCAGGATGAAAGCTCTTATAGTGTGGCATGTTCTGTCTGGGCAAGACTGTCCACAGAAGGACATTTTCCATGTATTTCTGGTACAGACCAAGCTGTAATCTGGAATTGAATTGGTCCAATCCTGAAGAATATTGGTTGTGGAATTTATAAGAATGAAAGGAGAAATGACACCACTTAAACCACCCTTGTTGCCTGCATTATGTCACATACTGCCACATGTGGCAATCTGTCCTGATGTCAGCTGAAAAATCACATATACTGCTGCATGTGTCAGTGTTGTATTGAGGTCAGCTGTGTTAGCATATACTGCCACATGTGGCAGGTAGGTCCCGATGCCAGCTGTGTTAACATATACTGCCACATGTGGCACGTGTGTCCTGATGTCAGCGGTGTTAACATATACTGCCACATGTGGCAGGTATGTCCTGATGTCAGCTGTGTTGTCATGTATACTGCAATGCATGATAGTTCTGTCCTGATGTTAGAAGTAGAAACTAGTTTTTTATGTTTTGATTATTTGCATTTCTTTCAGGATGAACTCCAGTTATAATGTATTGCTGTGCTTTTCTGTGTTTTAGTAAGGTCACTGTGGTTGTGATTTTGTTGGTTCATTTTCGTCATAAAGCACCACATACACATTTACACTGTATTCTCCTTGTAAAGTTAAAGTTTAGTAAAATAACATTTTATTTTTATTTATATTTCTTTTAGCTTTGTAATGTGGCTTTTCACAAAGCATTTAAATAGAAATGTTCATCTAAGGCCTGATTTTATTTGTACATTGTTTTAAATCTACTCCTTTTGGTAGTGTAACCACAGTTTGTGGCATGGCACACAGACCATCTAAGATGGCATGAGCAGTTCGTCACTAAGAATTTGTACCCCTTAAGGGGAATGATTAGTATGGGTGTTCATTATAAGGATCATTGCAGGAGGCAAATAATCTGAATGGGTATTAGCTGAAGGTGGACATCAGTCCCTCAGCCTAATCTTTTACATCAGTCTAATGTCTTTGAGGGTGTGAGGTTGCAGCCCCACTGTGTAGCAGTTATGGGGTGCCCAGTTATAAAGAGACAGCAACTGCTTCCCTTTCCTACTTTACTACTTAAAATGAACTGTTGATCTGCCAACATATGGGTTTATCATTCACTTCCAAGCTCTGATCTTTTGACAGTGTTGAACACTTCAGTCTTTTATTCTTTACTGTTTGTACCAGGTGTCCTCGTTAACATCAGTTACCAACTTTCCTTCCTCCAAAAGATGTTCACTTCATGTCCATTTTGTGTGGAGGAAGATAATGCTTCTTGGGAATGAAGACATTAGCGCCTTCAAACAATTAGTGTTAGTAAAAATAAATAACACATTGATAAAAGATCATAATTTTAAAGCTCATTGGGTTAAGCTACAAATCATTAGTATTTTTGGAATGTAAGGTAATGCCTATGAGGATATCTGATGCAAATAGCAGATTTAGGTTTATATTTTAAATTGTAGAAGCCTGTGTTAGCAACCAAGCTGATTTCTGTAAGGTGAATAGTTGTCTAAATACATTGAAAGTTCCTTCCTTATTTATTAAGAGTAATTTATAGAACAAAGGCATTAGCTATTTTTATACTCATTACAGATGGTTTAAATTAATTTTAAAGTTGATCTGAAACCATAAAGCACATGTGCTGAAGTGCTTCAACTATTGTATACGCAGGAGAACAAATATGTTAACTAGTCTTTATAATTTGATTATCTGTATTATTTTCAGGACGAGCTGCAGTTATAAATTTTGTTAGTGTGTTTTGGTACAGCTAATGTGATTGTGATTTGTTGTAATAAACTTCAAATGAACATTAAGGACTGCACGTACCTTGAACTATCCAAAAATAGTCAATTTAAAATGTAAATAACATAGTGTTGTGTTTTTAATTATGTGGCAGCCTCTTTATAACTGCCAAACTGTCCTTTTTAAGATAAAGCTATTAAAGTTGCACTGAGTTACAGAACAGCAAAATTTTGTTACTGTTAGCTGAACTTTTACATACTGTATAACCACAAAACTTGTTGTTGCGTCTTTTGGCTTTTCCCAGTTAGGGGTCGCCACAACAGAACTCCGGTCCGCTAATGATTGGTAGTTGATTTTTATGTGCCGAGTTACCAGCCCCGACGCACAACCTTCAACGAAGGTACGCCCATTCACGCATGTCTCCACGCAGAAGACGCTCTAGCTAAGAATCGAACCGGACAGTGTCTTTCTGTGAGGCGACAACACTACCGCAGCACCACCACCGCGGGCTAACCACAAGACTTGTACAGACTTTTAATACGGTCAGTTAACTGATTTAATATCTCTAGCTGTAGTGTTGTGGGTCATTTTTAAAATGTGATTTTTAGTTGAAAAAATTGACGTATTTTATGAAATTTTAAGATTTACAATATACAGGTAGATCATGTTTTTTTTTTTTTTTTTTTTTTTTATGAATGATTTAGAGGTGTGCAGTTTTTAAGGTTAATGTTATACCATGGAAATGTTGGGTTGTGGACTTCAGATTTTGGAAGAGATCAGTGGAGAGGCTTAGAACTTCTTGTGTGTTATGTAAAGATGACAGCATTCCCTGCCACCCTGGGAAGGGGAGAATTGCTTGGAGATTTATTACTTCCGTGATAAATTATGTACAGATGGGAGAGATGCATATGTATGATAATGTGTGCCAGCCTTGCTAAATGTACTTTTTGTCAAACTTTTGAGAAGAGAGGTTGAGTTAGTTTAGTTTTTTTTTTTAAATGTGTTCTTCCAGGAAATGCACCACCAGAAAATAATCCTGGGGATTAAGAAAGATACCTTCCCCGGTGGTAAGAACTGCAGCCAAAAGGGACTGTTTCAAGGATACAGGAAAATGAGATTCAGAGACTTTGTTGGACACAGTGAGGACGACCTAATGTTTCACTTATTTGTATGTCTCTGAATCACCCGTAACTACCATGAGTGCAAATCAGCACTTACTGAGGTAGTCAACACCATCAGCCTGTGCATCACGCTAGCACAGGCACCGTCCTAGTTAGTCGCACTAATGCACATTCAAAAAGACACTCACACTGGCATACCTTTTGCTCGTCTCTGTGTTAATAGGAATTCCATGATGCTTCTTATTTTTGTCCCTGCTGTTGTAAATCAGGGATCCTAACCATCAGTAATGCCAGACATTAGATGCGTTCCTCTTATTGCTCATGAAGTTCATCATGATGCTAGATCCGTTGCTTTATTAATTATTTAAGTAAGACCAACTAATAGTTTAAATATTCTCATTGATGTTATCTAGGGTTCCACCTGCCTTTGGCCCTAAACCGCCTTCCCCTCATGGACATACCCCCACCCCTCTCAATTGTCCATGATTTTACACAGTGGCCCCTGCTGCTTCCTGTTATATGTGCCCTGTCCATCATAACTCATGGACCACTGCAAACAGTGAGTAATGGCCGGCATCAGGGTTTCACACCACTTATTATATACACAAAAACCCAAGTACAGTAACTTCTCAGCAGTGGGGGTTAAGGCTCCTACTTCATAAACTTGACTTCTGTGTCAAGGGTGCAGGGTTTAAACACCCTCCCATTCACTTTTCTCTCTCTCATTTAAAGTTAAGGTAATATGTTACAAGAATCCCCAGTCTCTAATATTGGTGCAGGGGACTAACACACAGCTGTATGTGGTTACTACAGAGTTTAAAACTTTTTAAGTGCTTTTATGGCATGCTGTATAAAGTATACCTGGTGTCTAGTGTTCCCCCTTCCCATGTCTTTCACACTGCAAAATAGGTTTTATTTTTAATACATGTAAGGCACAACATGAAAAGTGTCCCTGGAGTTTAGTGTTCCACCACCCTATGTCTTTCAAGCTTCAAAGCTTGTAGCATTTTATTTCTAAGTGCCTTACAGAACATTATATAGAGTATCCGTGGCATTTATTGCTCCCTCCCCTTACTGCAGGATTTGCACATTAGTCAAAGGGAGTGTGAGAGTATGACAGCCCCCCACGTACACACATATACACATTTATTCATATGCTACACTCACACACCACACATAGCCCAGGCAGTCACAGTCATGAACACACACACATTATATAAATGTATGATTGCTTATGTCATAAGTGATGATTTAATAAAGATCTTTCTTGTTAAAAAAGGGGGGCAGGATTTAAATAATGTATGTAGTGTTATAAAAAAATGAAACAAATACTTCCACTCCAAACCAATAACCAAAAAAAGGAGAGGCAACCAGTGAGCTTCACAAACCTTATTGCGAATCCAGTCAGTAGTTAAGCACTTTCTTCTCTTAGGACTTCATCAGAACTACTGTTAACAGCTATATAGTCAATGTCACATGATGTACCTCTAATTAAATTTCAAAGCAGTAAACAATAAAATAAAATAGCTGAACCCAATGTAGAATAAAAACATCAGTTAAAACTCACACAAGTATGCAAAACACTCTGAACATATGACAGTAAATAAAAAATGTAAAAAATATTGAATATATTTTATATCATAAAATCCAAATAAAATTCAACACTCCAAACTTTTAAGGTACAATACAGGGGAAATGGAACAAGTATCATTCAGAACAAGTTCTGTCATCCATTTCCCCTGTATTGCACCTTAAAATTTGGAGTGTTGAATTGTATTTGGATTTTATGATATAAAACATGTTCAACAATTTTTACATTTTTTATTTACTGGCATATGTTCAGAGTGTTTTGCATGCTTGTGTGAATTTTAACTGATGTTTTTATTCTACATTGGGTTCAGCTATTTTAGTTGTATTTACAGGTTTAAAATTTAATTAGACGTACATCATGTGACATTATTGGCTATATAAACATTTGAATGGCTGTTAACAGTAGTTCTGATGAAGTCCTAAGGGAAGAAAGCGCTTAACTACTGATTGGATTCGTAATCAGGTTTGTGAAGCTCACTGGCTGCCTCTCCTTTTTTGGTTATTGGTTTGGAATGTATGTAGTGTTGCTTAGGTTGTATGATATATGGCAATATATGTGAAACATAATGTTTATTAATATTTATTAATACAGTTTGATTACGTTTGTATTAATGTAAAACTGCTTATGTCACAAAGATAATTCAATAAAGGTGTGTTAAAAAAAAAAAATGAACACGTACACCTGTCCTACATACACCCTAACACACCTACGATGACATGCCATGCACACACATACATCACTCATACCTGTACATGCATTCATAAATGCAGTCACACTCATATGCTCAAGCATATACACCCAACACTACCTGTCTGCTAAACTCTGCAGCACTTAACTCTGAACGTGATCAGATGAACATGAGCTTTTGGTTGTGTTCATTAACACAACTGGCCAGTGTAACTTAAGCAGCTGAGTGATTTTCTGAATCACTTTGCTGTGTAAATGCCTTACCCCAGGCATTTCCAGTAGGAAGAGCACAATGCTCATTAGCATAGGCCTGGAATGCACCATGAGCATTTGTGGTAGGCCGCAGAGACAGCCCACTGCAGAGCTAGGGCTGTCTCTGAATTGGAAATGGTTATCGCCAGGTGTACACCAGGTTTACATGCCATGGTAACCTTTCTAAATTTGGCACAATATGTCTGCTGTACCCGTCATTTGTTATTCTAATGGGTGGGTTTGGCTAAATGTTGGACTTAAGGGGGGGCATGTAATTGCTGGCAGGCTGAATAATGTTCAAAGATTAGAGTGGTGCAGATCTCGGTCATAAACTAGCCATTCTGCACAAGGTTTTACTGTACAGTTTACAGAGCCCAGTGCTCCAGGTGTCAAGATTTGTACGTAGGGAAGACCATTAGTAAGATTAACAGGAGGTTAGCCCAACACATATCTGAAATTAGAAATGGACTAAGCAACATTGAACCACCAGGTCATTCTTTTTTCATTTGTGTCACATTTTGGACTTGATCAGGTTGGGTTCACTTGAGGGGAGCTATAATGCCATTCTTGAAATGGAGGAGCTGGAATGGCAAATTCTCCTCAACACCTACAGCCACCTGGATTTAATTCTGCTTGTTCAAGTAAATGTATTTTTCAGCTTCGGAAAATGGACCACAAATTATTTTTTAATGGTTTTGACAAGACATGTCTGTTCCTTTCTTTACTTTTCTTGGACACGTTTTATTCCTATATTTTTTATGGTTTCTGCATATTTTTTGTTGTGCTGCAACATATACATATGTGTAGTCATTTGCATTTTCCATGCATTTTACTGATTGATTTTTTTTTTTAATTTTTAATGTATGATTGATTTTATAGATGCTCAGTTTTAAAAGTGATCTGATAAATCCCTATGGGTGAATGCACTTTTCTTTTTAATACACCTATGATTATAGTTTTTTATCTGTGATATTTGTTTATATCACATCTTTTCCAATGTTACCATAGTGGGTGCTGTTTTCTTGATTCATGTGGCTGTTGTCTCGCGCTCACACACACACTTTAGCTATTTTTTTTTGTTCTGTTTCTTTTTAGTTTATTGGTCAACACCAGGATAAATTATATCCCTAAATGTGAACAAATATCTGGTCGTACCTTACATCTCCTTACTGTCACTTCTTTACTTCTAACAATTTCTCTCTCGGCCTTCACTCTAAATACACCGTAAGCATACTTTTCTCTCACTTTGTATATTGTACAGTAAACTCTCAGTTAACTGGGAATCAAGCAACCGGCATTGTCAAGCAACCAGCAAAAAAAAAAAAAAGAAATACAGTACAATTTTCATGTGTTGCACTTTCTGCCCCCCCCCCCCCCCCCCCCAGCAGAAACATACCTTATGTTTTTAGAGTTTTAGAGTTTAAAAAAAGGGAGACAGGAATAAATTCCATCTCTCCCCAACCTGAGAACAAGTCAAACCAAGCAAATAGTATAGGGTACAGTTGTTAGTCAGGTCTATTTTTAATAGTAACTCTCAAGCAACCAGAAACTACAGTTATCTGGCCTCTACCAATCCCCATGGGTGCCGGTTAACTGAGAGTTTACTGTAATTCCTGTTTGTATTATACTAACTTACCTGTAATTTCTGTATAAACTGGCTAAAATTTTTCTAACTATTAAGTCATTGTTATATAACTTTTACGTATTCTTAACCAATAGTTTCATATTATCTTTAGTTTTGGTATAATTATTTAAACTGTAGTTGTTTGTATTATTTTTTAAAGAGTGTAAACTTGTTCTTAAAATGTTTTGTAATACTTTGTAGATTTTCTCCCAGGGCCATCACTGAAAATGGGCTCCTACCCAGTTGGACTTTCCCAGTAATCAAATATCAATACATAAATAAAATTACTCCTTTTGGAAGGATCTTGTCACCTTGGTGCTAAATAGCCTTTAGTGAAGGGAGTTTTGTAACACCATGCTCCTGTTGAGACAGACTAGGAGTTAAGTACGAGCTCTGCACATCATTTTATTTGGAACTTGTTGTATTAGTACTATTTCTGTTTCTCATTTAAGTTTGGATTGTAAAAAAAATGACTTGTGTTACATCAGGTTAGCTTTTAGTTGTAGGCTAGGATCATTCTGTGTATGAGATTGTCAGTCATGTTTTGTTATACTTTGTGCTTTTTATGTATATGTTAGTTTTCCATGGTTTAAAGCTGTTATTGAAAAGTTGATCTGAAGTACAGTTGATGGACAAAAGCTCTTATCATAAATTAAAGTCGAATTATTCGGGTGACTAAACCTATTTGAGTTTGTTTCTTCATTACCTTCATAGAAGAGGAACGGACATCTGAAGGTTTGGACCGTTTATTACTAATATTGTAACACTTGGGTGTTTTTATTTTTTAATTTTTCACAAATAACAAGGAAGTGATGTCAGTCCTCTACCTTATTGCTGGGGACAGCTATGTCCGTGCATCTCTATTTTGTTTTTTGTAACATTTGCTATTAGATGGCTGCAGTGGTGCAGTGGTTAACATAGTCACCTCACAGCAAGAGGTTCTCTGGTTTAATTCTTGGCTGGAGTGCCTTCTGTGTGGAGTCTGCATGTCCTCCCTGTGGTTGAGTGAGTTTTAAAGACATGCAGATATGTGTGTGTGCCTTCTGTGAAGCTTGGGTGCTGGGCTGGCAACCCGACACACTAAAAACTCCACTGCTAATCAATCTGTGGACTAGTGATCTGCTGTGGCGACCCCTAACAGGAGAAGCCAAAAGACATTGCCTTCTAACATTTGCTATTAGGGCACAATACTCAGACAGCTGTACTTTCATTGTATTCCTTGTGGGTGAGCACGGAATAAAATGTGGCTCCTGCCACTGTACCAGCAACAGTAAAGTTACCCTAGCTCATACCCATCTTCTCTCTACCTTACTGTATGCTTCTCCTGTCCTAATTAATCTAAGTAAGAGCGATTTAAACAAGCTATCAGTATGCTACAACAAAATAGCAAAACTGGCCACAAACTCCTCCTACCATACCCACCACTGTCAAACCCTAAAACAGCTTTCCTGGCTGGAACTCCCTAACACCTTAGCTCTAAACCAACAACTTCTAGCTCACCAAATACTGTACCAAGCTGACAAAACTCCAGCCTTACAAGACCTGATCACCCTCTACTCCAGTAACAGAGAACTTAGGTCCACTAGCAAGGCACTAATCGCAATCTCCAAAAGCCATTACAGCTCTGGTGACTCCCTGTACTCTAGCAACATTGCCAAGACTTAGAACTCGTTACCACTACAAATCAGGTTACGACCTAACAAAGCCATCTTCAAAAAACAGCTTATTTCCCACCTAAACAACTCCTGGACATGCAACTGCCTAGCACCTGGCTGACATACTCCAACTCCTTTCCCCTACCCACTATCCAACCTCCTCTTTAAAACTCCCAGGTGCACTATATATCATCACACGTTACTTGTAGCTGCCTAGCAACTGGCTGACATATTCTGACTCCTATCCCCTACCCACTATCCATCCTCTTTAACACTCCCACAGATGCACTATATATCACATGTTACTTACCAACTCACTGCTGCCTACTCCCCACTGTCCCATCTATACCCACCAACTCTCCCCTAGACTAAGTTGAAAAGCTTTCCTTTGACAAACTGGCTAGTACTTTTAGTTTTTCCTTTCTTCTCTTATCTTCATTACATCTTCAAGATTATCTAGCTAGTGTTTTTTAAGCTTTTCCTTTCTTGTCTTATCTTCACTACATCTTCAAGATGATCTCTACTAAACATACTGTATGAACAACAATCCTATGTTACTACCTGCTGTACTTTTAGTTGTATGTCTAAACTACTATGCTTATGTAAGTATCTTATGCAATCATATGTTGTTATCTGCTATATTTTATAACTGTATGTGTAAACCACAGTGCTTATGTATAGTATGTTAGCAATTGTTCTGGAGCTTTTCTCCCTGGGCCTCTGCTGAAAACGGACATCTCTGTCCAGTCGGACCACCCAGGTAAACAAACGTAAAATAATTAAATAAAAATGTTCTGCATGGATGCGCCTAGCATGTATTGCCTTTATCCTGTGACATGAGACGTTAATGTCATATTTATAGGTTTTATTGAGGAATGTTCTTTTGCAAGCAGGGGAAGGAGCTGTAAGCAGATACTGTGAACAGGTCTACAAACATTTTAAAATGATTATTTTTCCATGCTTTTTAAGTAAGGCTGTTCTTGAGGAAACTACAGGAAGCAAATATTTATGAAGTTAACTAAAATGGAAATGAAGCACAACACATTTTCAGCAGTAAGGGAAAAGACTTGTGATCATTGTAACAATCCAGCAGCAGATATGAACTAGTTTTAAAGTATATTAAAAAAATGAATGGAACCTGGTACAAATAAAATAACCTTTAATAAAATAATACATAAAGACATGGGTAAGTGCCCTTGTCTGTCAAAAAATGTCAGTGAAAAATTGGACGGGAGACTTCCTCAGACAATACACTCACACACTAGATTTTAAACGCACTGTTGATAAAATGATTAAATCACATGACCAAATGTTTTCTTTAACATTTTTTAAGATAAAATGAAAATCTCAGAACACCAAGAGAAACGAACCAAAACCAAAAAATGCCCAAAGCCACAGGACCCGGATCTCTCAAATCCAAATAGCGTAACTCCACTTCAGTTGAATAAGGACTTTATTCCACAACAGATAAAAATAGACAGCACAAACAAAATAAAACCAAGCGCTTTCGCTCGGTCAATACCGAGCTTCTTCAAAGTGTAAAATGCTTTGTGCTACCATTGAGGCTTATTAAATAATAAAAAAAGTCACATGATCATTTCACCCGCCTCAAATTAATTAAAACCTACCCATCTCTTAAAGTGCAAATCTAAAACTGTGTGTTACACTATAAGTAAAAACTGTTAAGAATCTCTAAACAGCATCAAACTGCAAAAAGGACAAAATACATGTATTCGACCAAGTAAAAACTTGGTACACACATTGAAAGTACCAGTCCTGTCTATAAATAAATCAATCCTATAAAAACTCAATACACTGTTATAACTAATTTAAGTAACTATAAACACATAACACTGAAGTTCAAGTTCACAACAACTCAATTTCAAACCCTAAACTGTCATGTTGTTATTGTAATACTATAACCGAGCCATTCTCAACTTTAATACGCTACTGATGTTAATAGTCTCATTCAGCCCAGGTGACCTCCCTGCGTCCAACCTTAACTGCCAGAATAATTCACAATACTCTAGTCTGGCATCCCAGTTGCCACCCCGTAACTTTTTTGATTATTTAATAAGCCTCAATGGTAGCACAAAGCATTTTACACTCTGAAGAAGCTCGGTATTGACTGAGTGAAAGCGCTTGGTTTTATTTTGTTTGTGCTGTCTATGTCTGGAGTTACGCTATTTGGATTTGAGAGATTCGGGTCCTGTGGCTTTGGGCATTTTTTTGGTTTAAGATAAAATGAAATTAACATTGTTTAACCTCTTGTTATTGCAAGCATGTATTTAACTTCAGCTACCAAATTTTGTTTGCTTATCTGGTTTTATCCTTACCTGTGGAATTTTGGTTCCTTTTTGATTTTTTTTAAGGACCTGGAAGCATTCCTTTCGTGTTTTTTTTTTTTTTTTTTTTTAGTTAGTTATAGAAGCTGTTTTGCCCTCCTTTTCATGTGCTCTCCTGCTTAAGTTTGTGACTTGGGATGTCTGCAAAAAAAGTACTGTGAAATGAAGAGACACATAACTGTTTTTATTTTGTTTTTAAGCTCATGGTGCAGATTTGACAATGGAAGCAGACTCAGGATACACCCCAATGGACCTTGCAGTAGCTTTGGGCTACAAGAAAGGCAAGTAAATGTTAATTAGTGCAAATCAACTTAAGATGTAAACACTCTGCCATTGTTTTATTTACAGGATCTGCACATTGGATGCAGGACTTTTTAATGCATGAATAATGGGCTGTGTGTGTTTTCTCTGCAGCTCTACTTACTCAGTATGTCTCCTTGAGCATCCCTAACAATTCACAAATCCGATACATAATATAAAGAATGTCTGCACTGGTCCCTACTAACATGCTCATTTCAGTGCTTCTTCAGAGTGTGGATTTGACTTTTTTTTTTTTTTTTTTTTTTTTACACAAAGTTGCAAGACCAGTGCATTTCGGAATTGAGTATATTCGGGCTATGAATTCTGTTGTCTTACTTTCTTTCCCTTCATATAAGGAGAAGGTGTTTTTGACCACAGTTGATTGGTTACTTTGGTCTTGCAGTTACTAATAGATATTGCCTTATTTACATTTAAAGATATTTTTCTTGATTGGCTGGTTGCAACTGTCTCTGTGCACAGTCACTTGATCAGAAAAACAGAGTTCTGCTGAGAAATAGAGCCACTTTACTGATAGAAGAGAAAAATCATGCTATCATTCAGGAAGGCCTGCATCTAAGTCAGCATGGACATTGTATTTTGCTCCTTAGTTTTCTTTTGCTTCTACTGGGTGTTTTCACTGGCTCTTTTCCTCACATGAATATGAATAGTCAAGGACTAATTTCTATTGGAAGACAAGTTTCCTGACTATGAACAGTCATGACTTGGTTCCTATTGGTGAAAAAGCTTCCTGATTAAAGACAATTGGTCCCTTTGTTATGCTAAATAGCTGGTTCAGTATGACTAGTTCATTGGACAGTACAGTTGTGTACACCTAACATAAATGTAGATGTTCAAGTGTATTCACTGTTGCAGTCATCACATTTGGGGTATCCCTGCCAGGGTAGCCCTAGGCCGGCCGGAATAACAGAGACTTAGTATTTCTGCGTCGGTTGCTGTTGCTTGAGGACTGACGTCAGGTCGTCGTAAGACAGCAGACGCCATTACAGTTTTTCTTGCCCTAACCTGTCAGGAGCCCCCAAGCAGGAGGCCAGGCTCTGGTGGAAGAACCCCACCAGTGGAAAATAAATGCCAATATGTCCCTTATAAGGAAAGGAGAACAAGAGGTTAGAATGGTAATAAAAGGAGAAAGAAAAAAGGGGGATGGAGGGAGGGAAACAAGGACTGCAACAGTAAAGACACTCGAACATCTACATTTATGGTAAGTGTACACAACTGTACTATGTTCTTCGTGTTTCACTGTTGCAGTCATCACATTTGGGTTGATTCCCAAAGCTGAGAAAATGGGTGGAGGCAGTCAAGGAAACTAGGGGCTGGCTAGGATACCCTGCATGACTGCAGAGGCAAACCCTGCCCTAGATTTAGAGAAGACAGGCAGGTGGTAATGCTTGGTAAAAGTGTGAACAGATGTCCAGGTGGCAGCCTCCAGGATGTCCCTGGTGGGGACTCCTCTGAGGAAAGCTGCAGAGGTGAAGGCTGCTCTGGTGGAGTGTGTTCTGACCCCCTTGGGGTGAGGGCTTTCCATGCTGTTTGAAGCAGAAATGGATACAGTGTGCTATCCATTTGGAAATGGTTTGTTTGGAAATGGCGTTGCCTTCTGCCCCGGAAACAAAGCTAACCAGCAATTGATCAGACTTTCTGAAGGATTTAGTCCTGTCTAGATAGAATCTGAGCTGTCTGTGCACATCTAGAGAGTGAAGAATCCTTTCTCCCTTGTTGTGGGGATTAGGAAAAAAGGTGAGCAAATTAATGGATTAGTTCAGAGCCACACTGGACACCACCTTGGGCATGAAGGATGGGTGTAGTTCTGAGGTATACCCTGTCTACATGGAAGGTGATGAAGGGTTCCACAGCCATGAGTGCCTGCAGTTCAGATACTCTTCTGGCTGAAGTGATGGCCAGAAGGAATGTGTCTTACAGGAGAGAAATTTTAGCACTGCAGAAGAAGCTGGTTCAAAAGGGGGCAGGGTGAGCTTTTCCAATACAAAGTTAAGGTCCCAAGCTATTGTTGGTGCCCTTCTGGGTGGCCTCAAGTTGCTAGCCCCTCTTAGGAACTGTTTGATCAAAGGGTGTGAGAAAAGGAGTGTGAAAATGAGCAGAAATAGCAGAGGCATGAATTTTTATAGAGAAGAAAGAGAGGTCACTGTGTAGTAGGTCAGCTAAGTAATCCAGGATGAGAGAGAGAGGGATGGCTGTGCCATATTGGCTCCCTTGGCCTGCATCCAGGTGCAGAACCTTTTCCATTTATGAGCATAAGACTTTCTGGTGCTAGGACGTCTGGCCTCATGGATAACATCCAGAACCTGTTTACTGAAGTTGGTAGATTGGTTCGCTGTTAAGGAATAAGCCAAGCTGCCAAACTGAGCGACTGCAATTGGGGGGATGCATGAATTCTCCTTCCCTCTGGGTCAGGAGGTTTGGAATCTGAGGAAGATTCCATGGAGGCAGTGGGGACAGGCTGCACAGCAAGGGGTACCAGTGTTGCCAGGGCCAGTCTGGAGCTATAAGAATGGTCCTTGGTTTTCCTCCCTTATTTTGAGCAGTACCCTGGGGATGAGAGGTAGGGGAGGAAAGTCATAGACCGACAGATTGACCCCAGGGGAAGGACAGGGCATCCACTTTTCAAGCCATGCAGTGATGCTCCCTGGTGCAGAATTTGCTGAGCTGATGGTTGGTGTGGGAGGCAAAGAGGTCGACCTTTGGGGTTCCCCAATTCTGAGTTATTAGGGTGAAGGTACTTCTGTTAAGTTGCCACTCATGTGGGTCCAGAAGATTTCTGCTTAATTGGTCTGCTAGAGAGTTTAGAGATCCTGGCAGGAAATGTGCTAACAGGTGTAGTTGCATGGCAGAGGCTGTGTGCCAAAGGGTCATGGCCAGCCTGCATAGAGGGTAGGAGTGAGTGCCTCCCTGCTTGTTGATGTGCCACATCACAGTGGTGTTGTCTGTTCCGATCAGGAGAGCCCCTGGAGAGAGAAGGAACTTGAAAACTATCAAGGTGTGCTGCACAGCCATTATCGCTTTTTGATTGATGTGCAGAAAGATTTACTGTGGGCTTCATTGGCCCTGTATGCACCTGCCATCCAGGTGTGCACCCCAAGCATAGTCTGATGCATCTGTGGTGAGGGTCTGGGCGGGGGTGGTGGTGGTGGTGAGGGTCTGGGCGGGGGGGTGGGGAGAAAGGCAGTCCCCTTGTTGAGGGAGCATGCTGTTGCCCACCAAAGAAAATCTTTTCTGAGGCAAGGAATTAAAGGTAGAAGAGTTTCCAGGTCTTGAGAGTGTTGACACCAAAGGCTCTTTAGGTACCACTGAAGTTTCCTCATATGCAATCTGGCATTTGGAATAAGTAGTATGCAAGATGCCATGACCCCCAGAGCTTGCAGGATCTTCCTTGCAGTTAGCTGGGGCCTGGTGGCTAGTTGAGAGAAGTAGGTTGTCAGGAAAATTTGTTTCTCTGGTGTAAGGTATGCCATCTGGGATGCTGTGTCCAGACTTGCTCCCTGGAAGATTATCCTTTGGGTAGGCACCTGCTTGGATTTCTTTTCTTTGATTGTGTACCCTAGAGAGGTTAGGAGGGTCTTTACAAAGGCTGTCTGCCTGAATAAGGCAGTCGTATAAGTATGGATAAATCTGAATATTTCTTTGTCTGCAAAAGGCAATGGCCGGAGCCAGACATTTTGTGAAAACTCTGGGAGCAGTAGATAAGCCAAAGGGAAGCACAGTGAACTGGAAGTGTTGAGTTCCAGCCCTGAAGCAGAGATATTTCCTGCATGATTCCCAGATAGGGATGTGGAGGTAGGTCTCTTTTAGATCTAGGGTGGCTAGCTAAGTGTCCTTGAAAAGCATGGTTAGCAGCTACTGGAAGGTGAGCATTTTGAATTTTGGGATCACCAGGAAGGTGTTTAGAATGGATAGATCAAGGATGGGGCACCAGGTGCCCTCTTTTCTGGGTACCAGAAATAGTCTGGAGTAGAAACCTTGGCCTATCTGTTCTGCAGAAACGTGCTCTACTCCTCTCATCAAGAGCAGGGAAAGGATTTGCTTTTGAGCCTCTCCCCACTGATTTGGTGGTAGATCTGGGAACCCTTTTGGTGTTGGAAGGGTGTGGAGGGAAAATTTGTATCCCTGAGACACAATGTTCAGAACCCAGTGGTCCTTCGTAATGGTGGCCCAGGTGTTTGATTGAAAGGAGAGTTTTCCTCTTATGGGTAAGTGAAGGTGGGCAGAGGGAGGGGGTGGAGGAGGTGATTCATTGTGAGTTCTTACCATAAGTGGAGGTAGTCCACTGCTTAGATCTCTGCATTCCCTGTGGCTGCTGTCTGGGGGATCTGTTTCCATGGGGCCTAGGCTGGGCTGGTTTACTGGGAGCAGGAAAGGACCAGTGTTTGGAGGGACAATGCTTGCTGAACCTAGGGGGCTGGACCTGCAAGAAATCCTTAATTGTTTGCATAGATTTTGCTTTTTCTTCCATCTTTTTGTGCAAGGGGGCATCCAACTATTTGGATTTGGCACGGTTTGGCAGGGGCTGTTTCTTAAGCCATGCATGCCTTCTAATGACAGCTCCAGTGACTGCTGCCCTGCAGGAAGCTTCTAGGGCGTCAAAACCATAGTGCAAGGTGTGTTTAGTTACTTGACTTACAGAATGCATTAACTCTTGTAAATCTTTAGATTCTGCCCAAGCAGGAAAGGAAGACATTTTTTGTTTAAGGAGTTCCAAGGTATGTTGCTGAAATTTCAGCATATGGAACTGACAATTCAGTGCCCTGATAGCAAGAGTAGCTGGAGGTGTACACTTTTTTACCCCGTATGTCCAATGCGCAGGAATCCCTGTCTAAGGGGGTGGGATTTTCTGGGAGCTGGAGGAAGGGCATCAGGAGTCAAGCTGGATTCGAGGAAAACATCCTCCACAA
Organism: Protopterus annectens; assembly: GCF_019279795.1. Lineage (NCBI taxonomy): Eukaryota > Metazoa > Chordata > Ceratodontiformes > Protopteridae > Protopterus > Protopterus annectens. Next base: position 321,909,519 of record NC_056747.1, on the reverse strand, counting down.
CATCCAGGGATGGCCAAGGGTCTGTGTTGTGGAAGATCTAGGAATTCCCTGAGTCTCTCTTTAGACTGAGGGTAGTCCTAACACTCCCATTGGAAATGCTCCCTTAAAGTATGCAGGGTTTCCTCAAAAGAAAAATCCTCTTGGGGGAGAGGCTGAAGAAATGGAATCCTCTGCATCAGAATCCTCATAAGTAGAGAGGGGTTGCATGTCTTCATATTCAGATGCATCAGATTCATCTGACTCTTGTTCAGACAAAACTACAGGGGACAGATCACTTTTCCTTTTGGAGGGGGTAGCTTGGCTTCCTCTGATCAGCATGGTAAGGGCTTCCACCATTTTAAGCATTTGAGACTGTGGTAAGGTAACAGGCGTCTGTTTCTTGGGTATGGTTCGTACCCTGGGCCTAAGAAACTCAGTCATTTTTGAAAGAATGGTAGTCACGAAAGAAGATGTCTGTTGGTGTCAAGATTCAGTAGTGTGAAGGAGCCAGCGGCTCCATACCCATCCAAGGTAGAGACGTCCACAGGATCCTTAGTCAAAGAGTTTTCCGGCATACTGGACTCTGAAAGGGTCTCAGTAGCGGCCTGTGAATCAAAAGCGGACATCAGGGGCTGCGAAAGCACCTGAGTACCAGAAAACTGACGACTAGCTTAACGGAAGCGTCATCAGTAGATTTAGACCTGTGCGGACTGTCTCTGTATTTATCTTTACGTTTTTTCAGAAGATCTGCTGTCGGATGGCTTACCGAAGCCATATCGGAATTCGAGGACTGTAAGCAAAAATATCTGGCTACAATAAGGGCCCGACAATCGATAGTTCTGGCGCTGAACAAAGCACAGAAGCGACAATGGGGGACGTCGTGGTCTGGGCCTAAACAAGTGATGCAGTAAGAGTGGAAGTCTCAGTGTGGCATTTGCTTTCGTATAAAGAGAGAAACGGCTTCAGGTAAAACCCAGGTGCACAAAACCAGAACTATATATAACCAAAAATACACCAAGGTACCACACAATAGCGTCTTTGTGTTATTAAAGACGCTATTGTGTGGTACCTCAGTGTATTTTTGGTTATATATGGTATTTGCTTTCCACAGGTGAGACAATTAACTTTTTCTGACATCAGTTAGTGCAAGAAAAAAGGCTCCCCAACGGGGTACTTAGCTTTAGAAGACTTCAACTTCAATTTGGTAGATGAAAACTCAGGTAGCGGCCGACCGGCACTCATGAGAACTGCTTCGGCTTCGGGCTCCACAGCAAGAAAGACTGATGTAATGGCATCAGCTGCCTTACTTTATATTACTATCAGGGATAGCGCCTACAACCCTCCTAGACATGGGCAGTCATTAATAAATACAATCATGGGTACTGATTAGAGTATCTATGGTATTACACTGGGATGAAACGGCTAGGTTTGAAATGACCTCTGGGTCAACAGCCTAGTAATCTCCTGTAATCATGTGTTACAAGGGGATCAAACTTCATCATCAACCCTGTTTTCACCAATTTTTAACATGGAGTCGGGGTGCCATGTCAAGTGTTGCCATCTTTCTCAATTCAGTGCCACTCTCCTACTTAAACAGTCACACTTGATTGTTGAAGGTCTTCTCTCACACACTTCATTCACCTCTTTGCTAGATGCCCTTGTTTCCTCTTTCCTGTGACCTGTCTAGCCCAAATCTTCACCAGATTGTCTTTTGCTTTTCTGCACATACATCTGAACAACCTTAATCTATTCTCTTTGACCTTCTCTACAACTGCAACTACTTTGGCTTCTGCTCTGATGCCCTCATTTCTTTGTCTGTCCCACAGTATGCATCCTTCCTTCTGTCTCAGGCACTTCATCACTACCAACTCTAGCTTCCTCAACTGCTGTGCCTTTACTGCCCAGGTTTCTGTATGTATCATACAGTAGTACAGGTCGCACCAAGGTGGCTGTGAGGTCTTCCTCTCCAGACCAACAAAATCCATCTGGCCTGAGTACAGCCCCAAGATGCATTGGCCCCAAGGAGTAAAGAAGTCATTTGGAAAGCTGTGGATCTAAAGTCAGTGGTAGCTGGCTAAAATAGTTTAATAAATAGGAAGACAGAAAAATCCATGATGGATGCATTCATACACAGCTAGTTAGTTACCATGAGATAAGGTCAATGAATGCTTGCCACCCAATCCAGAACTAATGTAGAGTGCACGCACAGACTGATGTTCATATCACAGGGAGAATGGCAAAATAAAATGAAAGGAATAATGTTGGAGTGTTTATTGACTTGCCTTACAGTCAATAAACTACAGTCTACTACTACTACAGTCTGAAGTACAGATGCGTGAAAAAAAATCACTGCCAAGTCATTCAAAGCTTTTCTCCTGTCATGTCTCTAACTTTAATAAACATAAATAATCTTTTGTAAATTCCTTTTACATCACATTAAAGGAAAACCACCTTAGAACTAAAAAATCTATTTTTTTTCACTCTGTCTGTTTTCTGGGCTATTTTAATATCTCAACATCACTTTGACTGCTCCTTACAGAATTTTAATATGTTTTCTGCAAAATGGCTGCCAGTGGGACTTGACATATCAACGTGATGTTTTTCTTTGAGCCTCTTTCCCATAATCCATTTCAAATCTGCTTTATATGAGTCATGCTAGACATAAGGAAGTAGTGGTGTATTCTCATGCCATTGACATATAATGGGAATAGTGTCAGTCGCTGTAATCTTATATACCTTCTGTAACAGGACTTTGTTTACTTCTTGAATGGTCTTCATTAGATGTGTGTCTCAGGGCATATTTTTTAGTTTACTGAGGAATTATACAGCTGCAACCAAAAAAGTAGCTAAATATCTTTTTGAAGTCCAAGATGAAGAGACAGTTCCTTCCCCCGACACTTTGGTAAACGTGTTGATACTTTACAAGAAAAATATTTTCTGACTTTTCTCTAAATGTCACAGACATCTTTAATACCAAGTTTAAGTCATCTTAAAATGTGAAGTATAAACACCATTTAAAGTTTAAAGCTTAGCATTTCAATACTGCGATGCTGCTTATGTAAATTTGTCAAAAGAGTTGACAACTGCCTTTGAACTACTGACTATTCTAATTGCTCTGTTTTGCTATGAAAGGTATGGATGCTTTAGTAGAAGTGTCTCTTCCTCTCTGCAATAAAGACAATGCAAAACAGTTTCACACCTCCTGTCTTTTTTACTACATAAAAACAAAAAACGCTACGTTACCAAAGGTAGTCTCAACAAGTAAAGAAAATGCAGGAACAAAGATGTGACATCTCACCAAGGCTGTCGTGAGAACACCACATCACGTTAAAAATCAAATTCTTTAATACGAACAATAAAAAGCAGCATAAAACAAAGTTCTAGGCTAGATAAGGGCTTTCGGTAAAAACCTTCTTCAGATCCTCACCCAATAACCAACAATTTTTCTTATAAAAGAGGTAGTAGCCAGTCATCAAGAATCAGGAACAAGCTGGACCAATGAACTTCTCAAACTGAATCAACCATTTAGCATATCAAGATGACCACTGAGAGACTATCAGAAACAATTTCTTCCAATCAGGAGCATGCCAGTCTCAAGTTCATTCAGAATCACACCAGAACCAGTCAACAAAAAACAGGAACAAGCTGAAGTTCTTTGTGTTTCACTGCTGTAGTCATCACATTTGGGTTATCCCTGCCAGGGTAGCCCAAGGCCGGCCCAAAAACTAGAGACTTAGTATTTTTGCATCGGTTGCTGTCGCTTCAGGACTGACATCAGGTCATCCAGGTTCCTTTTGAATAGTGTCATAGAGGTGCTCTGCTTCACATGAACTGGCAGCTTAGTCCAAAGATGAGGCAGTTGCTGAGGGACAAATCTGCCCCTCCAGCACATCCTGTTCAAGTTGTCAGTCACATTTAGTTCCCTGGAATGGGTTGCTGTAGTCCCGTTTGATTTACGGATGTGCAGTAAATTCATATTTGGGTCAGAGATTGCTATGTAAGCCAGTCATAAGTTTCCCCTAAGAAGTCTATACGATACTGAGTATAGTGATAGGGACTTTAGTTGGTCTGTGTAAGGCACATGCTGGAGTCCCTTGATCTTTTTAGTTAGAAATCTCTGAGGTCTGTCCAGTTGCTGCAAGTGCCTTGTCTGGCTGAAAGGGATGTTATACTCAATTATGGGCATGATTAGTGACTAGTATAGAGTGGGTCATAACCTCCTTTGCTTTAGAGGTGATGCTTTTGTTAATCAAGTGTGCTAAGTAGAAAGCCTTCCTTATTACAGTAGACACATGGTGGTCACAGTTAAGGTCGCAGTCTACTTATGATCCCAGTTCTCATCACTTTGTAGGTACATAGGGGATTGTTGTTAATTTGATAGTGTTGAGACACATTGTTTTTACAAAAGGGAATGATGATTTGTTTCTTTGCATTCAGTTTGAGACAGTGACTAAGACACCAGTCATTGGTCTGCATAAGACCCTCTTGAAGTATATTGACATCATTTGGGGATTCAGTAATTGTGCCCAGTTTGCAGTTGCCCACAGACTTGGTCAGCCACAGCCCCTTAGTTTTGGCATGAACGTCTGAGAAGTATATACCAAAGAGTAAGGGGCCCAGTACTGAACCTTGTGGCACCCCGCTGGTGACAGGTCTGCTGGTTGATATGGAGTCACCCTCTGTGACAGGGTGTGACTGGTTTGTGAGCCAGTTGGCAACCCATTTTACAACGTAGGGGGTTACATTAAGTTTAATCAGTAATGCCCGAGTGTGGGATTGTGTTAAAGGCCGTTGCCAAGTTGAAGAATGTTACATGCACAGATTGCCCTGGTCACATTTTTGAAGAAGTCCACCAGGTTTAACAGACAGGATCTGCCCTTGATGAAGCCGAATTGGGTCATATCCAGGGTTTGGAGGTCGCCTAGGTCTTTATTTATGAGGTCCATAGTGATACACTCCCTGGCTTTACAGATGAGGCTGTTGCAAAGCCACCTTTGTGGAGGGGAATAATGGTTGCTGATGTCCTTCTATTCCAGTGTTGCATTATTCTACTAGTGGGTTTACCCTTCTTCCAATCAGCTTGTCCAGCGAGGTTTCCAAAGCTTTTCCAGGCCCTCTTGGTGCGTCGGATGTCTGACGTGGAGGCAGGTATGGGGGCGATAAAGGTGATATCTGCACGCACCAGCCCTCAGAACTTTACAGCCGCCAGCCGTATGCCAGGTGTCCTGCTCCTTTCTTCCCTAACCCACAGGGAGATAGTGAGAGAGTACTTCATTACCTGGATGTCCACAGACAACTCAGATTCTATTTGCATAAAACTAAACCTTTCCGCAAATCAGACCAACTGTTTGTCTCCGTCCACCCCAGGGCTCTGGGGAAAGTGTTGGGCAAACAAACCATTTCAGCCTGGATTGCCAAGGCCATCTCCTTTTGTTACACACCATGAGAAGACGGTCTCAGGCAATGTCAGGGCCCACTCCACAAGAGTTATGGCCTCTTCTGGGGCCTTTTTCAGAGGCCTGGACACCAACTCCATTCTGGAAGCCACCATTTGGTCTTCTGTGCACACCTTCACCAGACACTACAAACTGGACCATATTTCCAGAGACAGGACAGGTTTTGCCAGGGCTATCCTGTGTGGATTCCTGGAGTCCTCTACCTGGCCACCCTACAACCCTTAGTGAGCTTTGGTATTCACCCACTAGTAGAATACTGCAACATTGGAATAGAAGGGCATAGGAAAGGTGTGTAAAAACTTACCATAACCATAGATGTCCTTCTCTTCCATGTTGTAGTATTCCTTCCCTCCCGCCATCCCCCTTCTTAACCTTGCACTTGCTCTGCCCGGCTCAGGAACAGGCTATGTCCCTCAGGACTGGCACCATCTGGGGCTTTAATTAGGTTCTGAGGGATGGTGCATGCAGATGTCACCTTTATAGCCCATGTACCTGCTTCCACGTCAGACGTCCAGTGCACCAAGAGGGACTGGAAAAGCTTTGGAAACCTGGCCGGAGAAGCTGATCGGAAGAAGGGTAAACCCACTAGTGGAATACTGCAACATGGAAGAGAAGAAAATCTATGGTTATGGTAAGTTTTTACACAACTTTCCTCTCTCCATTCTGCAGGAACAAAGACAGTGGTTAGGCTGTGATTGAATAGGGTACTTAATGGTGATGCTAGTTCATGTTTTAGTTTATTCAGAAGACAGCCTGGGATGCTGTCTGGTCCCATAGAGGCTGTGTTTTTTGTATTAGACAAGGTTTTAATGACCTGCTCTTTAGATAGGAAGGGTGGGCGGGGGAGTTGGAGGCAAGGTTTGTGATAAGTTTGTAGGGGATAAGGGAGTAACATTTTTTGCCAAATCTATCCACTAACAGGTTTGCTATCTCTGTGGGATCAGTGTGGGTGATACTGTTAGTCACTAGTTCGGCATGTGCTTAGGTCCTACCCTTTAAGCTACATATGTGGCTGTAAAAGGCCTTATGATTATCCTTGGCTGTCATTGCTAAGTTTTTCTCAAAGTTACCCTTAGGGGATTTGACATGTGTTATTTGCCTGTTATGGCTGAGGCGGGTGCTTTTCCATTGTTAGAGCCTTGCCTTAGTTTTCTTAGACAGCATTTGCATTTGTTGTAAAGTATGTTGGCGCTGGATGTCCACCAGGGCAGCTTTTTTTTTTTTTTTTACTTTTACTTGGGGCTCTGGCTTTATCTCTGGAACAGCAGAGTCTATACACTTATGCAAGTGATTGTACAGGGCTTTAGTGTCAGCTTTGGTGTAGTTACCACTTCCAGCTAGGGGGTGGGGCTTGGAATGCATTTATGCCTTTTCCAAGGAGGGTATAGTTTGCTTTAGTGAAGCTTTTAATCTGACTTTGCCCTTTGTGAGTTCTGGTGTTAGTGCCAGTTCGAAGGCAACTGATTTTTTGTCAGATTTAAGTAATGAGGGTCCGACAGTTGCAGTGGTGCATCTGTTTGTCATGTTAGTGAGGACCAGATGTAGTATGTTTGTTTCTCTTGTTGGGGTTTGAACAATTTTTTCCAGAGCATTTGATTTAACAAAGTCAAGGAACGTTTGCGCTAGTGAGTTAGAAGTAGACTGGGTTTCCCAGTTGATGGTGGGATAATTGAAATCCACCATGACCAGAGTGTTTGGCAGTATTTGGATTGACTCCAGTTATGTCAAGCAGGCCTTGTGCGCATCATGATCATTGGAGGGGGATCTATAACCAGCCATGACTTGAATGGGGGTCTTACCCACAGTAATCTGAACTTGGAGTAACTCCATGGGGTTGTCCACTCTAACTAGACGGGGGGCGAATTTATTTCTAATATAGATAGAAACACTGTCTTCCTTTGGTTCTCACATGTTCGTTTTGCGGTCTGAAGGTATGGAAGGCATTGTAGCCTTGCAAGGCTGGGTGATCTCTGAGGATATGAACCAAGGAGGTGCTTCTTCAGAATACTCCGTAAACAACACAGACAGTTTTCCATGATACATCTTTTCAGACTGCCTTCTAAGAATGTGTATCGCATGACACTCAGCTCCCCACAACTGGGCATTAGCTTACTGAATGTTGCACACCACATCTATTACATGTTTCATTTTTCTACTTAAAAAATATTCATTCTGTGAGGTGGCACACATTAAATTACACTGATCACTTCAAGTTAACCTCTATTCCGCAATAGCATGTTATGGAAATTTTACATTAAATAAGCCCATTTCTGTTCCCATTCAAAAGAGTTTTAATAAATGCAGCTCTTTCTGCCTTTAGCATCATTATCAGCGTGTGAACTGCAGTTATATATGTAGTCTCTTCTGTGGTCTTCCAGAACTATATTACTTAATATTTCTGTTTTGTTTGCACATTTTATTTTTCTTTTAGAATAGTTTTTGCACAATCCCCCTATGCAACTCTTGGCCATCACATTTCTCACAGACTCTTATTTTCCTGCAACAGGACTGGTTGTGAAAGTTACGGTTGTTCATCTTTCTTGAATTTTTTTTATTTATTTGCCTTATTTAACATGCAGCAACTTCCCTTTATACAGCTTTCCATCTTCCTCAAAGATAATACAGGATTTTGGTGCAGCTGCTTGACCTATTACTTTGGCCTTAGGCCGCAAACTCTCCCATGGTTTTTGCATTCTTATTCTGCATCTGACTTGTAAATTTGGTAGTTTCTTAATATTTCTGTTTCTGCTAATTTCTTTCCAGCATGGCCTTTACTCTGATTTTTAGGCATCCATATGTAGTTTAAGTATGTAATTTACTTTTCAGCCTTTTGACCATAAGCTGTTGAGAGAATGATGAGATATTGAGTCTCTCCATTGAGTATTCCACTGTCATAAAGTTGTGAGATGGCAGTCCTCATCGTTTTTGCTTATTCTCCTTGTCCTGAGGTCTTTATTTGGATAGTTCTATCTGTACTTGTCAGATTTACTGTGCTAATGTGGACTGGATGTTATACAAACTTATATACATCCCCATCCTTTTTTTGCAGAACTTCCAGAGATTACAGGTATCCCAGGTCTTGAGAATATATACTTTAATGCAGTAATCACCCTTAAGCTTATTGTGTCTGTCCATTTGATGATTTCATGGTATTTGAAATAACACCTAAAAAGATAAATGGCTTTTTTTTTTTTTAAACTGGACAAAGTTGTGTCCATTCTACTCACAGATGGCTTGTTACCAAGCCTGCTTCTCTCCCTTCCTGTGGATTACTGTTATGGTATGAATTGCATGTGGCACAGTTCTGAAGTTTATTCTGCAGAGTTTACTTTCCTGGCCAGTACATTATATCTTTTGTGCTTACTTTTCACTCTGCTGTTACCAGATATAATTTGTGTGCCCTGTCAAGGATCTGTACCTTGATTGACTGGGAAATATTTTTTTTGTCAGGTTTGAACATTAAATTTTGGATGAAACTTATTTCTCTTCCCTGAAAGAAAAGAAAGACTGAAATGGTTTCCTTACTCGTTCATTGGTTCATAGCAAATACTAGGCTACAAGTCCACAGACTATTACAGGCTTAATTAATAACAAAAAAAAAAAAATCAGAATCAAACTCTGTACCTTGTATCCATGAGGTAAAGACCTTAACCATTATACCAACTCCATGAGTTTTGATCAAGTCAACTTTTCACTGTAACTATATTTCTGAGTTACTGTCAGTACCATAGATCTCCACCTTCCATACCATAGATCTCTACCTTCCATCTTCAAAATGTGGAACATTTACTAAGTACTCAGTAACAACTTCAACTAGGAAGCTAACAGCATGGCTACTGTATTCGTATTTATATAAAGTTATTTTAATGAATTACTATGATTCAGTATTATTTTCAAGTTTATTTGTAAAAAAAAATAATATAAATAAATAAAAATATTAACAATGAATGCATGATGGACCCTTTTAGTGTGGAACAGTATGGAATATTTAAGAACCAAAATGAAGAACACTCCTCGTAATGAGGTACGTTTGAGAAATATGGTCAGTACACCTCTTGATTTTTTTTTTTTTTTTTTTTACTTATTTTTCCATCATTAGTAACTGTGGCATTACTCTAAGAATCTCTACTCTTTTTTTCTGAGTTCTTTATATTTATGTGGTAAATATGCTACGGTTGACATACTTGCTAGAAATGGATCTTTGCCTGAAGTGTTTTTTTTATATTTGCTGTTATTAAACTCAATATGCTGTCTTAATCTGTTTTGCAGTTGTGCCAGTCTCTTGCCATACTCTTCTCCTGACTGATCCCTCAGTAAAAGATAATCAGTTATGTAACAACAGCTACCAGCCCATCAATTACCTCTCCCAACAGCTCCTTTAGACATCTCTGTTGCCAATATGAAATGTTACTCTAAGAAATCTGTACTTTATTAATGCTTCACTAAATATCCACAGTTTTGAACGCACATCATTTAGCTTTATTTTCTAGAAATCCTGGTGTATGTCTAGTACTGGAAATAACTTTGCATTTGGCATTGTTGATAACAACTTCATCAGTTTTTAAGCAATGAGTAATACTCTGTTGTAATCCTTTTATTCAGATTTGCAGATAACACCACCATTAGTATCCGTTTGTTTCTGGTTGTAACTGCTGCTTAATAACACCTAAGTTTTCCATTCATTTCACTTCCCAGTATGAGCACATAACAGCATTGAAAAGGCCTGTTTGAGTCTGACTATTGCTGTGCACATCCACTCTTTCCTTTTGCATTATGCATTTGTTTCAGCTTTCTTAGCTTCTCTCCAACCATTAAAACAACTGGATATTTGGAGCTTGAAACAGAATCTTACATTTCCTTATTTCTGTATTCATGTCAGTTGCTTTTGGCCAGCAGCATTACTTACTGCCATCATTGTGCTAACCATTTGGCACAATTCTTTCTGACCAGTGCCTCTTTAGTCCCAGTGCATTAAAAATGCATTTGAAGTCGCTGTTTCCATTTGATCTTCAACCTGAGGGACTCTGTTCCGGCAGGGATCCAACTCGGCCGTATACTCCAGCATTGGATCCAAAGTCCAAGTTCCACCCTTACCCATAATGCTCCGCTCTCCCTCCTCCCCTCAAATCTAGTTTACTGCTCGCTTTGAACAGCATGGGTTTTCCACTGCTCCAAGCTCCATTAGTGTGCAAGTGTTTTTTTTTTGGGGTTTATCTGTTATCTTTTTCCCTTTTGCCTATCTTCTTTCCCCTACCTTCTTCTATCCACGCTGGTGTTGGTTATTATTTAAAAAAAAAAAAAAAAAACTCTTTCTTCCTTTCGTGTGTTTGTAGGGCCTTCCTTCCCATGGCTGACACACCTAAGCCAGGATTTAGGAAGTGTGCAGAGTGTGGGTTTAAGCTTCCACTTTCTGATGCCCACACTCTGTCCATAGTCTGTGTGGGAGTTTATCATTTGGAAAACTCCTGTTTGAGTTACGTGGGCTTCAACTCCCTGTGCTTTGATCGACAGGAGGAACAAGTTTATTTTAAAGGGTCTTCTCCCAACTCCTGCAGAGGTGTCTTCTTCTTTCGCCGCAGCTTCTGGGACTCACTCCCACTACAAAGTCTGAGGACAGAGAGAAGGTCCATTCTAAAGATCAGGATCAGTCTAGGAAGAGGTCTTCAAAGCGCTGTTCCTTGGCTGTGCCTCCCTCCAAGTCCTGGCCAGATCTGAGACAGAGTTCTCCTATGCTGTGGTCTCCATGCTCTCCCTGGAGCCAGAGACCTCTTGGACTCAGTCCCCCCCAACCTCTCCTTCTCCTTGGCATCATTCTTGGCCGGGGTCGGTGGCTTCTTCAGTCCGTTCCTCTCGGAGCCTGTCTGAAGCCGAGGTAGAAAGGATGATGTTGAAGTTTCTTCGGGCCCAGATTCAGCTGGAAGTCTTGCCTGCTCCACCCCCCTCCGGGGCTGGGAGCATGCAGTCTGCCTTCCTCCCTCTCTCTCCTCCGAGCTGACCTTCACTTTCGGGGCCTTTGGGTCTGAGGTTCCCAGATGTTGAGGGGTCGGCCCCGATGGTCCCTGATACCTCAACCTTTACCTTGAGCAGTTCGGTTCTGACATTTTCAGAGCGGACTGACTGTCAAAACCATAGCTTCGGTGTCAAATCCGAGGGGATGGCTTCGATGTAGACACTTTCAGAGTCATCCCTTCCTCTCAGGGCTTTGGCACCGGGAGGCTCTGATCTGACCCCCCCCCCTCCCGGTGCCGAGGGCAGTGTACAGGCAGCCTCCACCCTTGGTCCAGGCCATTCTATCTTCAGGGGTCCTCTTGCCTTCAGCGTTCAAGGTTTTAGAGAGGGTACTCTCGGCTCCTTCAAGAGCCTTGACACTGTCATCCTCAGATTCCACCCTGGCTCCCTCGCTTTCTGGGCTGGAGTCTTCTGTCCTGCCCCCTCAGAAACAGTCTGTTGCCAGTTCGCCCCAAGAGGTTCCGATTCAGGAACTCCCCGAAGCTTCCAAATCCTCCCCGGACTTTCCCCCAAGGAGCTCCCTCAGAAGTGTATGTGCAAGAAGAGGCACTTAGACTCCCCGCCGGAGTCCCTCACTGATGAGACAGATTTGGAGGAAGGGGAGGGCCCCCCATCACCCCTGGAGGATGTCTCCTTTGTAGGCATCATGGAGATCTTTCGCAAACATGGTGGGTGGTCTAGCCTCAAGCCCAACCCTGACAAGTTGGTATTTCTGGAGGAGTTTGGCACAGGGCCATCTACCTTCTGGGTGTACCCCTGCGAATTCCTTAGTGGATATCATTTCCAGAACTGCACATGGTTGAGCCCTTCCCCAGGCGCCCGGACAAGGTGCTCATCTCCCAGTCAGATGAGCCCCATTGGTCCAAGGGGTCCCCCAGTTGATGCCATGGTGGTTGCGGGAGCCACCAAGAAGGAACTGGCTCGGGAGAGCTCCTCGGTCCACCTCCAGATGGAGTCTAGGGCAATGGATTCTTTTGGGTAGCAAGCCTACACTTCAGCCACTTTTGCCTTACATGCACTGATTTGCTACATGTAATCAGACTGCAGTGGGACCTGGTCAAGTTAGTCGCCAAGTCTGCCCCAGGGTCAATGTTGGCATAGGAGTAGTAGGTTTTCTCATGCTGTATGGCCACCTTCACTGCTATTTCAAACACCTCCATGAGGCTTCTCTCCCATGCTACTGAGGGTGCCTCTAGGCCTGTGGAGGCAGGTGTGCTCATTCAGTGGCACACCAAGCTCTGACTTTGGGCTTTTTCGGAGCCCTTCAAGGCATCTTTCATGAATGCTCCCTACAACTGAGCCACATTGCTTGGAAAAATGTTTCATGACACATTAACCCAGAGCAAGAAGGACAGGAAGACCTTGTCTGCCATTGTGATCCACTTCTCCACTCCACAAAGGTTCTTTTCAAGGAATCAGTGTGGGGTCAAGAAGCTGTGATTCCAAAAGTCTCAGAGTTCTCCCCTGGATGCTCAGGATTTGTCTTTCCCCAGGGGCAATGGGGGATATAACAGATGCCACCCTCACAGCAGAGTGGGTTGGAAGAACCATGGGTCTCAGGATTCTTTCCTGGACAGACCATTTCAGCAACCCTGAGGGATTGCCCGACTGCTCATCTCTCAGGATTCTTTCCTGGACAGACCATTTCAGCAATCCTGAGGGATTGCCCGACTACTCGTCTCTGGAGGCAGTCGGAGGCCATCTATTGCTGTACCCACCAACCTGGGAGTCCAATACAAACAATCGGGTATTGCAGATCATATCCAGAGGATACTCTATCCCTTTTCTTCATCATGCCTCTTCGCGGAAACACCTCTCAGATGTTCCACCTGGTCAATGGGAGGAGGCAGCCATAGAAATCACTAGGCTGTTCAAAAAACGAATCATCCAACCAGACCAGTCCAGATCAGGCATTTATTCTAGGTTCTTTTTGGTGACAAAGAAAACGGGGGAAAACCCATCCTGGATTTTTCAACCCTGAACCTGTCTATTGCCAAGACGAAGTTTTGGATGGTCACCCTTCAGTCCATTGTGCCTTTTCTGCAGATGAATGACTGGATGTGCTTGGTGGACCTCCAGGATGCGTACTACCATATCAAGCTGGACAGCCGCTCCCGAACGTTCTTCTACTTCCGGTTGGGAGCCAATCACTTTCAGTTCAGAGTGCCCCCCCCTTTGGACTCACCACTGCCTCCTGGGTGGTTATGAAAGTCATGGCAGTAGTGGCGGCTCACTTGCAGATGCAGGGATTTTAGGTCTTTCCCTACCTGGATGATTGGCTCCTCTCCACTCCTACCAGGCATCGACTGACTCAGGCCAGAGATGATCTTCTCCATATAGCCCCATCCCTGGGTGTTACGATAAATCTCAACAAGTTTCAACTAGCACTGGTTCAGGTGTTGGATTTAATAGGTGCTTGCTTAGACACTACACAGGGCAAGGTGTTCCTGCCTCCAGACATACTTATCACTTCGGCATCATGTACAGCACACATTCTTCAAGCCCAGTTTCCCCCCGGTGGACTTGGTTCTTCAGGCATTGGGGTCCGTGGCAGCCATGATTATGCTTATTCCAACCAAGCGCCTCCATAAGGAGGGTCCTTCAGTGGACCTTAGTGGGTCAGTGGTCCTTGCTAGACCTTCCCTTATCACATCCTGTTCGATGGTCTCATGTTTGCAGGGACTCCCCTCCTTTGGTGGCTCCAATCCCCGGACCTCCTTTTAGGTTGCCCGTTTGTTCTTCCCTCTCCTGCAATCATGGTGACCATGGACGCCTCCCTGCTCATGTGTGGGGAGCGTTGCATTAGAGGGGAGGCCCAAGGCACATGATCTACTCTGGAGACCGGTCTGCATATCATTGTCCTGGAGATGAGGGCATTGCAAGTTCTCCATGCCTTTCTTCCTCCTCAGACTATTACCATGCAGACAAACAATATGTCAGTAGTCTGTTACATCAACAAACAGGTGGAACCAGTTCTTATCCCCTTTGCCATAAGGTCATGATTGTGGGAATGGGCGATTCCACAAGCCGTTTTCTGGTGGCAATGCACATTCCAGGGAAGTCCAACATCCTAGCGGACAGGCTCAGCCAATCTATTCTGATGCTATACGAGTGGCCTCTGACTCCATCAGTAGCGGACAAGATCGTTCTAAAGTGTGGTCGGCCTTGCTGCAATCTCTTTGCCTGACCTTCCAATGCGAAGTGCAGCAAGTATTTTGCTCTGATCCCCCCTTCAGGGGAGTCATCCAGAGATGTTCTAGTCCATGCCTGGCCATCCGGTCTACTATATGCATATTCTTCTCTTCCTCTAATTCCCAAGTTTATTCAGAAAACTTGTCGGCTGGGGAGTTAAGTTATCCTCATTTGGCTGGGGAGTTCAGTTATCCTCATTGCCCCTCTCTGGCCTCATCAAGTTTGGTTCCCCACTCTGTGGTCTTATATAGTGTGTCCTCCCTGGACTCTGGATTCAGTTCCAGATCTGATCACTCAGCCATCAGGGGTTCCTCACCCAGATTTAGTCAGCATGAAGCTCACGGCTTGGCTGCTCCAGTTTCCATGATAGCCAGGACACCCGGGCTTTCTTCTACTTTCAAAAAGATGCTAATTGCGGCTCACAAGACTTCCACCAGGAAGATCTACTCTAGCAAATGGAAGCGTTTTTCAATCTGGGCTTCTCAGCATGACCTAGATCCCTTTATGGCACCAGTCTGCCATTTTGGAATTTTTAGCATACCTTTTTAATAACGGCACTAGTTTCTCTACTGTTAAGGTCTAGTTGACAGCAATTTCCACTTTCCATGTGGGTGAAAATTCAGCCTCCTTAGCTTTGTCTAAACTCTAAGACCTTTCTGAAAGCTACCTTTCTTCTTCGGCCTCCGGTTAAGGACCCCACGCCTCCTTAGGACCTAACCTTCGTTTTGCAGACTTTGGTTTCTCCTTCATTTGAACCAGCTGCTTTGGTTGATTTGCAGTTTTTATTGTGGAAGATGGCCTTTTTGGTGGCAGTTACCTCAGCCAAAGGGGTTTCTGACCTTCAAGATTTGTCTGTCAAGCCGCCTTATCTAATTTTTCATAAAGACAGTGTCCCTGCGGACCAATCCATCTTTCTTGCTGAAGGTAGCTTCGGAATTGATTAACCAGGTCATTAATTTGCCAGTTTTCTTCCCAAATTTCCGGAACAGAGGGGAGCACAAATTGCATTTACTAGATGTGCATAGGCTGTTGTATTTCTATCTGCATAGAACCAAAAGCCTGCGTAAATCGGATCAGCTTTTTGTCTCATTTTCTAAGTCTTACTATATTTGGTTATGATCATACAATTTGTTGCCCAGAAGTTGCGATACAAAAATGGTGGTACACCTGGCAACCTTTAGAGCCTGTCAAGCCTTTTATGTGGGTAAAACCACTAGAAAATTAAAGGAGTGGATAGGTGAACACCTTAACGACATCAACATAAGAAAAATACTATTGCCTTATTTAGACATTCTGTTGAGTATACAAATTTTAAGAGATTATTTTTTTGCTATTGACAGGGTTATAACCACAGAGAGAGGGTATGATCTTGAAAGCCTTCTTAAACAAAAGGAAACTGTGGCAGTTAAGGGTGAATACTACTGACAAGCCTGGGCTCAATGATGCATGTTCTATAACTGGGACTTTAAAATTGAGAGCAAAGAGATTTTGAGTGTTAATATATTTTTAATTTTTAATGCATATTTTTAACGTATTTTCAATGCATGTTTTTTTTTAGATTTATGACCTTGTTATTGCTTTTATTGTAATTCAGTATATATATATATATATATATATATATATATATATATAGAGAGAGAGAGAAATGTGTGTGTGTGTACATATGTGTATAAACTAAAGTTTTATTCAAAATAGTTGGTTCTAATTTTGTGGATTTTGCCTTAATTTTTTTAATGGTTTACATCTATTTAGTTTTTCATGTATTTTATTGGCTGCTGATGATTGTGAGGGTTGTGGGTATTTAAGTAATGGAACTGTTATGGTTAGTTACTATGATGAAGCCATGCATTTTATATTGGTGTTTTTTTTTTTTTGTTTCGTTCCTTCAGTAGCCTATCCCATTGTATGGAAGTTTCTTACACTACAAACTATTTTGCTTGTTATTATTGTATCATGCATCTCACTAAATTTATAATCATTGGCTGAGTTTCTTAGTAGTACAGTACGGAAGCATAAATACTGTTTGCAAAACATTGTGTCACTGTAAAGAATTTATTTAGTCTTTCTCTTGAAGAATTGTAAGATTATTTCATACCTTCCAACTTATTCACCAGTAACATACAGAAATGTGTCACACTGTACTCTTTCTGACTTTGTAGCTGTTTTACCCACACTAAGGAATAAAAAAGTTACCATAATGTTCCATGTGTGTTGTCCAGCTCGACCTTTATTCTCACTGATGGGTTGGATCCAATCCATCGGATCCATCTCAGCCATTTCATAAAGCTCATAGGCATCCTTCCTTACCCATCATGCATCTCCCTAACTTCCACAGATCTTGTTTGCCCCTACTTCTTATATAGAGAAGACCTTTTATACAGTGGATATAAAAAGTGTACACACCCCTGTTAAATTGCCAGATTTTTGTGATATAAGAAAATGAGACCACAATAAATCATTTAAAAAATTTCCCTCCTTAAATGTGACCTATAGCATGTACAATTCAATTGAAAAACAAATCTGTTAGGGGAAAAAATATAAAAAAATAACATAACATACAATAAGCTGGTTGCATAAGTGTGCACACCCTTAAACTAATACTGGATAAGGTGGCTTTGGACACTGGTTGGCCTTTCCTAATATCAGAATATGTGATAAAGAGCTGATCTGACTTTCTGACTTCTGAAGTTCTATGCAAGTAGAAACAGAACTGTCTGTGAACGTCCAGAAGATGCAGTGAATATTCTCCTTTATTTTGGAAGTTTGAGAAGAAAACTGGCAGCTCAGCAGATTGATTAAGGTTACTTTCTGACACAACCTTGGGTAGAAATGAAGGGTTAGTACATAAAGAAATTCAGTCCTTATGAAAAAAGTACAGTTTTGTACCTACCATAAATGTAGATGTTCGAGTGCTCATACAGCTGCAGTCATAACAGATGGGTTATCCTGCCGTCAGGCGGGTCCTCGGTCGGCCGAATTCCAAAGTCTAGGTCCGGCGTCGGTTGTCGTTGCTTCTTCCCTGACGTCAGTGCGGCAGGGGTATAAAAGAGCCAGCCGACACCATCTTCTTCAGTTTTTCTTGCCCCAGATGTCAGGTGCCCCCAGAAGGAAGGCAAAACATAAACTTATGTAATCATGCAATATAGAATAATCAAAAAACAGTAGTTGCAAGCAAATACACCATAAAAGAATACCCCAAATAGGTTGTATGAGAAGGTGTTTGTCATAACGCCTGTCCTAAGAGGGGATGGAGGGGGGGAAACCTGGACTGCAGCTGTATGAGCACTCGAACATCTACATTTATGGTAGGTACAAAACTGTACTATGTTCATCATGCATACAGCTGCAGTCATAACAGATGGGAAGAATCCCAAAGCTAAGTAGGGGTGGCAGGCACTAAGTGGAACTAGGAGGAGCAAGGATGCCCTGCAAGACAGCTGTGGCAAATCCCGCTCTAGATTTAGAGTAAAGTGGAAGGTGATAGTGTTTGGAGAAAGTGTGCACTGAACTCCAAGTGGCTGCTTCCAAAATGTCCTTGGTAGGAACCCCCCTGAGGAAAGCTGCAGAGGTTGTGGAGTGGGATCTGATGCTTGAAGGCACAGCTTTTCCATGAAATGAGTAACAAAAGTGTATGCAGTGGGCTATCCATTTTGAGATTGTCTGTTTGGAGATAGCCTTTCCTTGAGCACCTGTAGCATAGGACACAAAGAGTTGCTCGGATTTCCTGAATGGCTTTGTCCTGTCCAAATAATAATGAAGTTGTCTGTGAATGTCCAAGGAATGCAGTAGTCTTTCCCCTTTGTTTTGTGGGTTACGGTAAAAGGTAGGTAAGTGGATAGTCTGATTCAAGGCTACACTGGATACTACCTTTGGCATAAAGGTAGGGTTGGTTCGTAAGGAAACTCTGTCCTGATGGAAAATGATGAAAGGTTGCACAGCCATGAGGGCCTGTAGTTCCGAAACCCTGCGTGCTGAGGTGATAGCCAGAAGGAAGGCTGTTTTCCATGACAAGTATTGTAGTTCTGTTGAAGCAGCTGGCTCAAATGGAGGAAGGGTCAGCTTTTCCAATATGAAGTTGCGGTCCCAAGCAGGGACTGGTGGTTTCCTTGGGGCTTTTATATTCTTTGCCCCTTTGAGGAACTGTCTTAAGAGAGGATGAGAGAATAAAGGAGGATCTGTGTTGTATTGTGCAGAAATGGCTGAAGCGTGGATTTTGATGGAGGAGAAGGTAAGTCCACTGTTTAACATCTCAGCTAGGTACTGTAAAATTTGAGGTAAAATATATTACCCAAGGATTCTGCACTTTTTCTGATTCCAGGCACAAAATCGTTTCCATTTGGCAGAGTAGGCTTTTCTAGTAGAAGGTCTTCTGGCCTCCAAGATGACATCCTGCACCTCCTTGGAGAGGAGGGTCTGTTGGGAAATCAAGGGATTCTCCATGCAGCTAGATTTAGGGTTTTGAGCTGGCTGTGAAGAGTTTTGAAGTTGTGCTGGGACAACAGAAGAGGCACTAGAGGTAGGATCCATTGTGGGGAATGTGTCAGGCTCTTCAGGAGCAGATACCAGTGTTGTCTTGGCCAATTCGGAGCAATGAGAATCAATTTCAGCCTCTCTGCTCTGGCTTTTAATAGAACTTTGGGCAGCAGAGGAAGAGGCGGAAAGGCATAGACTGTCAACGTTGTCCACTTGAAAGAAAGTGCGTCCACTTTCCAGGCCTGTGGATGATAGGTCCTTGAACAAAATTTTTTCAATTGGTAATTTCTGTGGGTAGCAAAGAGATCTATGTCTGGCTGTCCCCATGCCTGAGTTATCTTTGCGAAAACTTGAGGATGCAACTTCCATTCATGTGGATCTGTCATATTTCTGCTTAGGCTGTCTGCCAGTGTGTTTTCCTTCTCTGGCAGGAATTGTGCCTGAAGTTGGATTTGCAATTCCAGAGCTGTGTTCCATAGGGTCATGGCTAGTCTGCACAGGGGGTATGAATGAGTTCCCCCCTGTTTGTTTGTGTACCACATCACTGTGGTGTTGTCTGTCCTTATCAATAGCTGGCCTGGATGCAGTAGGTCTTTGAAGGCCATATTAGCATTTTGCACTGCTAGCATTTCCTTTTGGTTGATGTGTAGGTGCTTCTCTTTTTGGGACCATTTTCCCTGAATGCACTGATCTGTCATGTGTGCCCCCCAGGCATAGTCAGAGGCATCTGTTGTGATGATTTGAGTTGCTTGAGGTACGCAGAAAGGGAGACCTATGTTTCTTTGGCATGCTTGAGCCCACCACAGAATTTCCTTTTGAAGACATGGAATGAGTGGTATAATTGTTTCCAAACTGTGGCTGTGTTGAGACCATAAGTTTTTTAGGTACCATTGAAGTTTTCTCATATGCAGCTTTGCACATGGGATCAGAAGGATGCAAGATGCCATGAATCCCAGAGCCTGCAGGACTTTCCTTGCAGTCAGCCTGGTGAAGGTTGCCATTTTGCTGAAGTATTGAGATAGTTCCCCTTGTTTGTCTGGCGTGAGGTAGGCCATCTGGGTGGTTGTATTCAAGCTGGCACCCAGGAAAATTATTTTTTGAGAGGGTATTAGTTTTGATTTCTTTTTGTTGACTGTGTATCCCAGAAAGTTCAACAGTTTTATTACAAACGCCAGGTGTTTCAGAAGTATGTCCTTGTTGTCCGCTTGGATCAGGCAGTCGTCCAGATATGGGTATATTTGTATTCCTTGAAGTCTGCAGAAGGCAATTACTGATGCCAGGCATTTCGTAAACACTCTGGGCGCAGTAGATAAGCCAAAGGGCAATGCAGAGAATTGATAATGGGTTGAACCTGCAAGAAATCGGAGGTATCTTCTGCAATCTTGTCTGATAGGGACATGCAGGTATGCCTCCTTGAGGTCCAATGTTACCAGCCAAGACTCCTTGCCCAGCATGGGAAGAAGCTGCTGTAATGTGAGCATCTTGAATTTTGGTACCTGTAAATATGTGTTTAGGATGGATAGGTCTAAAATAGGTCTCCAATCTTTGTCTTTCCTTGGCACCAGGAATAGTCTGGAATAAAACCCTTGACCTTGTTCTTTTGCAGGTACCTCTTGAATAGTTTTCATGTCCATGAGAGCTGAAATTTGTTTTTGTGCCTCTGCCCTTTGATTTTGTGGCAGGTTTGGCATGCCTCTCATTTTTGGAAGGGTGTGAAAGTGGAATCTGTAGCCTCTGTCTGTAATGTCCAGAATCCATTTGTCTTTTGTGACAATATGCCAATTTTTTTAGAATAATGCCAGTTTTCCTCCCAAAGGTGCTGCCATTAAAGCTTTGCTTGGCAGGTAAAGGGGGAAGTCATTGTGTCTGCTTTCTAAATGACTGTGATCTATCTTCTCCACCTCTTGGGGTTGGTGCTTGCCATTGTCTGGCTCTGAATGATCCTTGAGGTTGCCCTCTACCCCTCGGGCGTCTGGATCTGCCTCTGAGGTCTGTCCATGGCTGGAAAGGACCAATTTTTTGAAGGCCAGTTTCTGCTGAAACGTGGAGGTTGTACCTGCAGGAAATCTTTCACTGTTTGCATTGATCTCGCTTTTTCCTCCATTTTCTTTAGTACCTCCTCAGCTTTAACACCAAACAATACATCTTTTTGAAGAGGTGCATCTAGTAATTTAGCTTTGACATGATCTGGTAAGGCTTGCTCTTTGAGCCAAGCATGTCTACGTATGACAGACCCTGTAAGAGCAGCTCTACATGAGGCCTCTAAAGCATCAAAACCACACTGCAAGGTATGTTTACCCACTTGCTCTGCACCATGCAACAAATCCTGCAACTCTTTTAAATCTGGTTGTTCTGGTTGTGTCATTTTGCTTTTCAACTGAGATAACAAAAACTGTTGATACTTTAACATATGAAACTGACAGTTTAATGCCCTCATGGTTAAAGTGGCCGAGGTATACACCTTTTTCCCCCACCTTTCTAAAGCTCTGGAATCTCTCTCTGAAGGTAATGGGTTTTTGGCAGTAGAGGCCTTAATTTCCTTGGGACCCTGTGAAATAGTTTCTGGGTCAGCAGTATGGCTTTTGTATAGGAACTGGTGTGAATCAGGAACCCGGTAATACCTGTCTGGTTTAACAGGAGCTGGAGGTAAAGAATCTGGGTTGAGGCTGGCTTCTGTGTACACATCATCTAATATATCTAAAACAGGAGGGATAGCCAGGGGCCTATGCTGGGGGAGCAAGAGAAAATCCCTGAGCCTATTCTTGGAATCTGAGCAATCTTGGCCTTCCCAGTGAAAGTGTTCCCTCAAAGTATGCAGGGTTTCCCCAAAAGAGTAGTCCTCAGGGGGGGAGACCGAGGGAATAGACTCCTCTGCATCAGAGTCTTCAAAAGGAGAATAGGTAGAGGTAATAGAGGCTTGATCTGAGGAAGGGTAGTCTTCCTCTAATCTGGGCCTTTTGTCCGAGGGGGGTTGAGAACCCCTGATAAGAGTAATCAAATCCTCAGCCATTTTGAGCATCTGTTTTTTAGGCATGGGGCCTTGAGAGGGGGTCTGAGGTTCCTGTTTTTTAGTTTTCATGGCTGCTTTAGATTTTGTGAAAGCTTTACTAGAGAAGGAGGAAGGCCTGAAGACACCTTGAGAAATGGCAGGCCTGTCTAAATTCTGAGTTTCCCCGCCACGTGTGGCGTCGGTATCTGTAGTTGGAATGGGGACCGAGGAGCCTGCGACCTCGGGTACTGAAGACACCGGTAATGAAGTGTCATCGGTACTCAGGAGCTGTGTAGGTGCCTCGCTGAGAACCGGTAGTCGGCCTTAGTGTGTCAGTAGAAGTCCCGGACCTCATATGTTGGTCCTTATCTTTGCGTCTTTTACTCAAAACTGGAGTCGGAGTATCCGACGACATAATATAATTAAATTTTTTACCAAAATAGTGAAGGGCGAACTCCGCCCGATGCTTAATAGTGCGTTTGTTGAATCTAGCACAAAAACAGCAGGCCGAGACGTCGTGGTCTGGGCCTAAGCAAGGAAATGCAGAAATAGTGGAAATCCTTATGCGGCATTTGCTTCCCACATGAAATGCAATTATTAACTTGGTCTGAGGCAAGAAAAGTTTTCCCAATGGGGTACTTAGCTTTCAAGAAGACTTCGGCTGAAATATTTTTGTAAATCTCAGGAGCTGGCCGACCGGCACTTGCGAACTGCTTCTGCTTCGGGCAC
Organism: Protopterus annectens; assembly: GCF_019279795.1. Taxonomy (NCBI): domain Eukaryota; kingdom Metazoa; phylum Chordata; order Ceratodontiformes; family Protopteridae; genus Protopterus; species Protopterus annectens. The sequence goes on along the minus strand of NC_056747.1, from coordinate 321,886,692 downwards.
CGCGCAGCAAGAAAGACTGAAAAAGATGGCGTCGGCTGGCTCTTTTATACTCCTGCCGCACTGACGTCAGGAAAGAAGCGACGACAACCGACGCTGGACCTAGACTTTGGAATTTGGCCGACCGAGGACCCGCCTGACGGCAGGATAACCCATCTGTTATGACTGCAACTGTATGCACGATGAACATCTAGGTATGGAGGCTTGGCAGACAAAACTTGTAATTCTACAACTCTCCTAGCTGAAGAAATAGCCACTAAGAAGAGTTTTTCCCAGGATAGATAACTTCAAATCACAGGTAGCAGATAGTTCAAAGGGAGGACAGATAATATTCGACAAAATGAAATTCCAATCCCAGGGTCGTGATGGGTTTCTATATGGAGGTCTTATCATTGTAGGTCCTTTTATGAATGCCTTGCAAAGTTTGTTTGACATAATTCCAGAACCATTTTCTCCTACATGAAAATATGAAATTGTTGCCAGTTGAACTCTAATAGTGGCTGTTGCGGCACCTTCACTGAAAGGTATTGTCAAAAATTCTAAAATAGAATGTATGGGTGCAGTAAAAGGGTCTATTTGATTATTGATGGCCCTTGCAACAAATCTCTTCCATTTACCTCTATATAGCTTTCATGTAGATGACTTATGGGAAGATAAAGTATGTTTAACAGGAGAGGAGAGGAAAGGAAACCTGGCGATCAGGGGGAAGTGGAGCAGCCAAGCTGTTAGTTTGAGTTTGTCCAGGTTGAGATGAACCATTCCTAACGGGTGAGTCAGAAGGTCTGGAGCAGGGTCCAGAATCCATGGTCTGTCCCATACATGAGGTTGAAGAAAGGGGAACCAGATTTGTTGAGAACAATAAGGGGCAATTAGGATTATTGGTATCCCCAAAAAACGTACGTTCTGCAAAAATCTGGGAATTAGAGGGATTGGCAGAAAGGCATAAAGAAGTCCTGGGGACCAATCATAAACAAGTGCATCCCTTGTTGACTCCCTCACGGGGGGAATCAAGGCAAAGTAGTTCCTGCATTTCACATTGGTGGGCGATGCAAAGCAGTCACAGCAAGGTTGGCCCCATTTTCAGAAGATTTCTTCCATAACGTTTTGACTGAGGGACCACTTGTGTGGCCATAAAATGGCTCTGCTCATTTTGTCTGCAGTTACGTTGGATTTCTTCAGGATGTGCATTGCTATCAGAAAGCAGTAGGAAGTTGTTGTCCGTTGCCAGACCCTCAGGGTTTTTCAACAAAAGGGGTAGGATCTGACCCTCCCCTGTTTATGTACCAGACCACATACATGTCTGATTGGATTGCCTTCCCAGAGGGAGGAAGTCTTGAAAAGCTTACATCAAAAGCATAGCCCTCACCTCCAGGGTGTTTATATGCAAATGAGCCCTGTGCTGTTGCCAGATGCCTTGAACAGTCTTCCCTAGATAATGCCCCCCCCCCCCCAAATCTGGGAAGCGTCCATGGTCACCGTAGCCTGGGGTTGAGGGGAAATGAAGTGATATCCTTGAGATACTAAGGGATTGTAAATTCACCACTGGAGATCCCATTGACAGGAATTGGTTATCATGATTTTGTGTGACATTGGAAGTTCCAGAATTGGCCACTGAAGTATCCTTATATGAAGGCGAGCTAGGGGAATGAGGACGATTGAAGCAGCCATTTTCCCCAGTACCTGGAGAACTAGTTTTGCAGAAGCATGTTTCTTCCTGATTAGCAGTCTTACATAATGGTGAAGATTTTCTACTCTGCCCTGTGGAAGTTTTGCTATTAATGCAGTTGTGTTTATATCTGCTCCTATGAAGACCAAACTTTGACATGGCTCTAGAGCAGATATTCTGTAATTTATGGTAATACCTAACCTAGGGTCTGATGATGTCTGCTATTTATAGGTTCATAGGTAGGTACTAGGCTATCTGCCCTAGGGCATTGATAAGCCTAGACATAATGTGTTGGCTTTCACCTCCCTTTTAGACTAGATTCCTGAGCCTCTGTCCAGCGGGGCCATAGAAGTGATCCCAGGAGCAAATTTACGATTTCCCATCCACTCATCAAGATTTCTCTTGAAGAGGGTCAGCATGGGGCTCTGCCTAACATGGACTGGGATTCTATTCCAGAGCGCGGGAAGCCTTTGGGATATGAATCTATCCCCCCAGCATGTCCTATTTATTGTTGTGCTAAGGTTCAAGTCCCTGGAGTGTGTAGCTCTAATGGATCTGGTTTTCTTGAGGTGGAGCATGTCCAACAATTCCGGGTTAGACATGGCCTTGTATGTCAGGCAGAGATCACCTCTGAGTAGGCGGTAAGCAACTGAGTAGAGCTGGAGTTTCTTTAGTCGAGCTGCATAGGGCATCTGTTTGAGGCTCATTATCCTCTTGGTGAGGTATTTTTGAGGTCTCTCTCTCTGCAGGTGTCGGGTAAGGTACATCCCAAATGGGGCATTGTACTCAATTATGGGCCTGATGAGCGATAAGTAGAGGGGCACAATGACCTCTCTAGATCTAGATGTGAATCCTTTCGTGATTAGGTGGGCAATATAGAAGGTTTTTCTAACCACTTTCGCAATGTGATTGTCAAAGGAGAGGTTACTATCTACTTGGGTCCCCAGATCCCTGATTACTTTTTCCGTAATTAGTGGATTACCTCCTATATGATAGTTTGTGGGCACTTTGTTTTTCCCAAAGGGGATGACTATGTATTTTTTTGCATTTAGCTTGAGGCCATGGTTCTGACACCAGGTATCAGTTTCCATAAGGCCCTTCTGGAGGATGCTTGTGTCAGCTGGAGAGTCAGTTATGGCTCCCAGTTTGCAATCATCTGCGAACTTGGTCAGCCACAGTCCTCCCGTGTTTGCCTGTACCTCAGAGAAGTATATACCGAACAAGAGGGGTCCCAGGACTGATCCCTGTGGGACGCCACTTGTAACTGGTTTAGAGTCAGACATGGCACCTGCGACTCTGACCATGTGAGTTCTATCCCTGAGCCAGTTTGCAACCCACCTTGTGACATATGGGTTGATATTTAAGCTGGTAAGCTTATTTATGATACCAGAGTGGGGTATTGTGTCGAAGGCCTTTGCGAGGTCTAGGTAGGCTGTATGGACTACCTTTCCCTCATCTAAGGCTTTGGTAACTGTTTTGAAGAAGTCAACTAGGTTTAAGAGGCAAGATCTGCCCTTAACAAAGCCGAATTGGGTGGGGTCCAGTGTTTGCAGGTTCCCAGTGTCTTTGTTTATGAGAACCATGATGATGTGCTCCATAGCCTTGCAGACCAGGCTAGTCAGGCTTATAGGGCGATAGTTCCCTGGATCCGTTGTGGCGCCACCTTTGTGGAGTGGGATCACTGTTGCTGTACTCCATTCTTTGGGTACATAGCCTGTGGTAAGGCTGAGTTGGAACAGTGAATTCATGTGAGGGTTTAGTTCATTTTGGAGCTCGTGTAAGACGCAGCCCGGGATACCATCTGGTCCCATTGATGCTGTGTTTTTTTACTTTGGAGAGGGCTGCTTTCACCTGTGTGTCTGTGATGTCTGGGGGACTGCATTCTTCTGGGATAGACATAGACCCTTTTCGGGGGGATGGGGAGGTGAAGTTTGCACTGAACCTGTCCGCCAGGATGTTGGCAATTTCTGTGGGTTCAGTGTATTTTGTGCCATTTTGCACCAGCTCAGAGAAGATCTGCGAGCTGCCACCCAGACTTTTGACGTAGCTAAAGAACGCCTTGTGATTATCTTTAGAGTCTTTGGTGATTTTTCTTTCGAAGCTGACCTTTGATGATTTTATGAGGGATCGAAGTTTCTTGCTAGTACTGATCAAGGATGCCTTCCCTTTTTGGGATTTTGCCTTGTCATGTAATAGTTTCCTCCTTCTGTTGTATAGCTTATTTATGGCCGGGGTCCACCAGACTGGTCTCCTGTTCTTGGAAGAGTGAGTCTTGGTTTTACTTGGGATAGCATGATCCTTGCATTCCTGTAGGTGCTCATAGAGTGCATTTGTAAAGGATTCTGCGGTTTGGGTAGCATTTTCCATTAGCCCAGGGGCTTTGAAACTTTCCACCTCGGTCTTGAGAAGTGTGAAGTTTGCTTTTGAGAAATTATTCACAATGGTTTCCTTGGCTGGGGGTGGGGTCGGGATGTGGATGTCCATTGTGATAAGTTTATGGTCTGATCTTACCAACGAGGGATTTACCTCTGGTGTGGAACATTGAGCCCCCATGTTGGTGATGACCAAGTCCAATATATTGTCCCCCTCTTGTGGGAGTGTTGACCAATTGTTCCATGGCATTTGAGTTTATAAACTCCAGGAACCGTTGGGCAAAAGAGCTGGGACTTGAGTAGTTTTCCCAGTCATTGTTTGGGTAGTTGAAATCCCCAAATATCATGGTGTTTGGTGAGACCTTCATATTCTCCAATATTCTCAGGAATGCCACGTGGGGATCCTGAGACAAGGTGGGTGATGCGTAGCAGGCTATGAACTGAAAAGCAGTTTTACCCACTGTTAGTTGCACATGGATGGTCTCTGCTGCCTCGTGCAGTGTCACTAACCTGGAGGTGTGGGTATCCTTGATGAAAATGGATACTCCCCCGCCTTTAGTATTCCTGTCCAAGTTCTGGGGCCGAAAGGAATGGTATAAGTTGAATCCTGGTAGTGCTGGTGTGCTCTCTGGAGCCGTGAACCAGGTTTCTGTTACTGCACAGATATCGATTTTCTCCATACTGAGGAGTGCCTCGAGTGCATGCATCTTGAGGTTTAGACTTCTGGCGTTGAGTAGCATTACCCTTAGTTTTTTGTTTCTGATATTGTCTATGGAGGTGGGTTTGTCTTTTGAGCCTTGCCTAAAAAAGGCACTATGGGGGTGACAAGAGCCTTAGCCAGTATTCGAAAGCCTAAGGGTGACAAGTGCAAGCCGTCCCTGGTGAAGCAACGTGGCTTGTCTAGCATGTCATCCCAGGCTGACAGACACTGGATCCCCTTTGAATGACACCAATAGCTTAGCCAATTGTTAAAATTGATCATTTTGTCTTTATACTGAGGCATCATTCTTGATGAGGGCAATATGCTACTCAGGGTCAGGGTCATACCATCCTGGGCTACATGATCAGAGAGCTCTTCTATGTCTCTTTTCATGTAGTCCAGGGAGGTACGTCTCAGGTCATTCACACCAACATGGACAATGACAGAGTCATATTTGTACCTGCTGTGGAGTGACCTGAGTGCCTGTGTTATGTGGCGGATCCTGGCTCCCAACAGGCAGCTTACAGTGACCCTCTCCTTGTTCAGTCTGGTGAGTAGATGAAAAGCGCTTTACCATTTTTAATGTTTAATAAATTTCTGTTTTAGGAAGTATCTGCTGTCTTTTCGCTTATTTGTTTTTTGAGAGTTTGCTCGTTTTTGCAAAGTTTCTAATACCTAGAGAAGAACAGAGATGAAGAGTGTAGTCCTTGGCTTGTAGCAGAAGATGCCTGGTCGGGGCGGTTATGAGCCACTCGTCCAGATATGGAAATACCCAAAATCCTCAGCATCTCAGTTGAACCCATAAACACTCTGGGGGCTGTAGTGAGACCAAAGGGCAAAGCTCAAAACTGGAAGTGACTGGCTCCTAGCCGGAAGTGCAAGAACCTTCCAGACCGTCTTTCCATTCATATGTGGTAATACGCACCCTGAAGGTCTGTAGAGCACATCCAGTTGTCTTTTCTCAGGAATGGAAGTATCAACTGAAGTGTCACTATCCAGAACTTGGTCTTTTTCACAGACTTGTTCAGATTGCTGAGATCCAAGATGTGTCTCCAGTTTTCTTTCAAACTAAAAAGAATCTTGAGTAAGTTCTGGATCCTCTCTGGTCTGCGGGGATTTATTGGATGACTTTTTCTTAGCAACATTTGAATTTCTAACGTTACTTGTTCCTTCTGACTAGGTGAAACGTCAAACTAATTTGTTTACTGGAGTGGGGAAGGAGAAGGGAATGATATATCCTCTGGATTTTATGTCCTGCATGCATTTGTCGTTTGCTGTCTTTTGCCAGGTTTCGCAGTGCAGAGACAATTGACCCTAGACTACCTCCAGAGGTGAGCAATCGGGCACTCCTTCAGGAGCGCTTAAAAGGTCTACCAAAGAAAGATTCTCTGGAGCCCTGGTTCTGTGGGCCTCTGCTGTGAGGGGCGACGTCTTCCATTATTGTTCCCCCTCTCTGCCTCTAGGGGAATTTTCACCGTGTGTGTCCTGGAAAGACCTTTGGGACATTCTGAACCACATTTTTTCCACTACCCCTCCGACCTCTGGGAAAGGGTCTGCTAGGTGTGGAAAAACACACTCCAATTGCAGACACGGTCTTGCCTTCCTGTTCACATCTGATAAGTGTCTCTAACTTTAGGCTCAAAAAGAGAAGAGCCATCAAAAGGGGCATTAATGAAGGAAGACTTGAAGGGCTCCACAAAATTGCAAAAGCGCATTAGGGCCTTGCCTCCTGAGAGTGATGCCTGAACCTGCTGCCCTACTCTGTCCATCTCCTGCATACGATATCAGCCTCATGAAAGTGTTTATGACTGAAATGAGGGTAGTGAGCTGAGCATTGACTATCTGCTGTCACTTCAGCTCCGTGGAGGGAGTCTGACAGTTCCTTCAACAGGTCCCTATAACCCTGTAAAGTGGGTAAGGTAGTTCAGTGACCATAAGGCAAAGGTCACTAACAAAAAGACGCACTTCCCATACCTACCCATGGTCCTGGAATCCTTATTCAGAGGATGGACAGAGTAACTAACTGGTCTTGGATTATTCCTTTTTAGTGGCTGCCGCCACGACCATGGCATCAACTGCTACAACTTTCGTCAAGAATGGCTTGTCGTCTGGAACAGTAATGTACTTATATGGCCTCCTAGGAAAAGCGTCTATGGAATCTGGGGTCTCCCAAGCCTTCCAAGAGGTTAATTCAATAAGCTCATTGGAATGAGGGATTACACAAGAGGTTGAAGGGCAAGACCCGAAAGCCTTCAGGTACACAGACTTCTCAGCTGATGGGGATATGGACTGCCAGGTCACCTCTCTGCTTTAAGATTTCTTGGAAGTCTCCAAAGGAGACATCTTCAGCAGGTGACCGTGGAGACCCTTCTGCCTCATCAAGGTCAGTATCGAATGTGATAGACTCCTCTGGGGAGTCAAGATGCTTCCTCTTGCAGGTCCTCTTCCCAGGGGGACCCTCTTCAGTGGAATAGTCTGGGGAGATATCAGGAGAGGAGGGAATCCCCTTGTTGGACATCCTGAGGTCTCTGCAGTTCTGTGGGAGAAGGTACAAGAGAAGCCAAAGACACCTGCACAGAACTGGGAGGAAGATCTGAGAGGGTTTGTGCCAGACTGGAAAACAGTCAAAAGCCTCCTCATGACTTCGAAGACAGTTCATCCCTGCTCCAAAGAACACCCCAGATCTGACAAAAAGGTTGTCGGGGCCGAAGGACTCTCTGGAGCAGATGAACTAGATGAAGATAGGAGCCAAACTTACCCGCACCGAAGCCCCCAGAAGGAGGGTCTGATCCGGAGAGATCCAAACCGGCTCCACGGACATGACTGGAGAGTGTAGGCTACTAGAGGTCTCCTGCTCCTACTGGGCAGAAATGCTCGGGACAGACATCAGATCAGAGGAACCTATGGGTCCCTGATCCAATACAGGCACAAGTTGGTCATTGGAATCTAAATAGCATGAAACATGACCTATCAGGGCCTCCGGAATTACTATTTAACTGTAGCCTCCAAACAGGCTTTGCGCCTCATAAAAGCCAACAGTCATCCCTCTGCACAAAGGTGGGCCATCTACATACCCATAAGTCTCACTAGTCTTATATGTAAAGCCATGGAAAGAATTGTCATGGAGATGATCAACAGAGATATAGTAAACCTTCAGACACTGGACCCAAACCAGTTTGGTTTCGTCAAGGGCAGATCATGCCTACTCAATCTGGTGGACTTCTTTGAGAAGGTCACCAAAGCAATGGAAGAGGGCAAAATCATTCACACTGCCAACCTTGACGTGACCAAGGCATCTGACAATACCCCACTCGGGCATTGTTGACAAACTCAAGAGGGTAGGTACAAGCCTGTATGTCACACGGTGGATAGCCAACTGGCTCACAGACAGGACCCAGGAAGTTAGAACTGGGGAGTCCACCTCTACAAAGAGGCCAGAGACAAGTGAAGTCCCTCAAGGATCAGTCCTTGGACTGCTCCTTTTTGGCATTTACTTCTCAGAAGTTAAGGGAAATGTTAGTGGACTCTGGCTGACTAAATTTGCAGATTGCAAATTAGAGGCCGTCATTGAATCGTACACTTACACAAATGTTCTCCAGGAGGGGCTGACAGACAAATAACTGGCGTCAGAGCCATGGACTAAAACTAAATGCCAAGAAATGCATAATAGCATCCTTTGGGAAGTCATCCATCCCTGGTAACTATCATATTGGCAACACAACCCTTACAGCTGACCCAGTAGTCAGGGACTTAGGGACACACATAAATAGTACTCTAGCCTTTGATCATCACGTGTCGATAATGTTGAGGAAATCATTCTGTGTTCCGCAAGTTATAAACAAACGTATGGCATACAAGTCCAAGGAAGTCATTGTTCCACTGTATTCGGCATTCATCAGACCTATCATTGAGTACAATGCACCCCTTGGTATGTACCTAACCAGGCATGTCTAACAACTGGAACGTCCACAAAGAATCCTCACCAAAAGAATACAGGGCGTAAGTAATATGTCCTATGCAGACTGCCTCAAGGCCCTATCCCTGTATTCTGTCTCCTACATGCCTTTGAGGGGAGATCTATGCCTTACATACAGAGCATTGTCAGACCTCCTGCATATCCACAAAACAAACAGTACCAGAATTACCCATTCTAAAGACTTAAACCTTGCCTGTGATATAAATAAGACTTGCTGGAGAGATAGGTATGTATCCCAGAGACTATCTTGTCTATGGAACAGACTCCCCCCATCCATGTGAAGCAGAGCTCCTTCCTACCCCAATTCAAGTGCAACTTGGACAATTGGAGGGAAACCGGAAATTCATTCCTGGTTTGGCACCTATGTCTCTAATGCAAACAGGTAACTTGTAAATGGTTCATCTCCCAGGCCCATGCTTACAGTTATCAAGGTTATCAGAACTTGTCAGAAATTTGGGATGCAAGGCTAGACTTAAAAAGGCCCTTGTGGTCGTTAGCCTAGTAATACCTATGAACCTCTTATATGCATTTACTTCCAAATATGTAAAATCTTGAAAAGAATTCACTTATGTAAATACATTTCTTCACGTCTGGCACTATGTGACAACTGGATATTGGTCAGAATGTTCAACAAGCAACCCAGACATTTTAGATGCACCTCAGCATCCATGAGGTATGTAGTGAGATTGTTTTGTAGAAGGAATGCGTACCACATGACCTGCAACCTCCTATAGCTGGGCTTTAGTTTATTTAGTTACATACCCCTTGTACTACACCATGCCTCACTAAACCTTCAGTTTCACACATTTTGTAGAAGTCTTGTTTTGAATTTCATCCAGGATGTCATTGCAAAACCAGTAGTGACATACACCACACATTCCTTTTTTGCATCATTTTTAATGATTTTAAGAATAAAATATCGAGTTAAATGCACTGATAACCCAAGAACACTGTAAAAACCTTGCATAAAGGTTGAACATTGAATGCATGCAGCTAGAAGATAAAATGCAGAAATATTATTTAAAAAAGCATATATCATTTTTTTACTTCATATTGACAAATTCCAGTTTACAGTGAAAAATCTTAATACAAATACCAAACAAGTAGGACATGAACATTTCTATATCTGTGTTGGTTATAAAGAGTATTTTTATTGTATATGCATTTCAGCATTAACACGATTCTCGGGATTCAGTAACGCCTATACTAAGGGATTCAGTAACGCCTATACTAAGTGTACACCGTTCTGAGTGAAGAAACAGACATAACTCACACCTTCTTCCTCCTAGTTTTATTTTTTCTTTTGATATTCTTGCAGATTTAAATATTTACAGGGATTCATAAAGGTTACCACAAAGTGTAGACTACATGTACACTTAGTGTAATCTTTGAGTGACTAGAAAGCACAAAAAATGTGACGACAATGATCTTCAATATGTATCGTGTACACTTAGTGTAGGCTTTACTGAATCCGGCCCATAATGTATGATGTATATTCAGTATTTTTATACAGGTTACCAAAAAGTTAAAAGAGGGCACTAAAATGATGTTATGCTGTTCTCAATGTGTAACAGCCTTTTATCTTTTTTATTTCAGTTCAACAGGTGATTGAAAACCACATCCTCAAACTGCTGCAAAATCAAGAGTGTCATCAGTGAAGTACAAGATGACAGAGTCAGAATGCAGTCATGATTTAGGCTTTTGTCTGGATCAACAACTATCAGGTCTTCTTGAGATGTGCTGTGCAGAAAGCCAGCAGTGATCTACTGACCATTAACTGCGTACCGGCCTGCAGGTGGGAACTATGTAACCAGCCTGAAGAGCAGTCTCTTAAGGTACATGAAGGTAACGTGTAAGAAGAACTGCTTCAGCAATCCTGGCTGATATGGCATTATATGTGAAAGAGAGGAACTCCGAAGGAATAAGAAACAGACGGCACTACTTCGCAATGCCGTGTGTATATTTCTCATAAGCTGAAGTATCAGTGACAATTTTTTCTTGCCATCGCTAGGACCGTCTTTAGTAAAGTCACATAGAATGGTTGTTTTTTTCAGGAGCTACTGTTGTAAATAGTGAATGTGCATTTGGAAGACATCACTCATTTCTGATTATTCTCTTAACACTCCAACCCAGGGAATACAAAACCAAAACCAGAAATTGAAGTAAGATTGGGTAAGTGCTGCATGGAATAACATTTGGTTATATTACCTGTTGATTTCTAAACAAAAGAGTTAATTTTACAAATGCCACCGTCCCATTAATAAGCTTTATGAATAAGTAAACAAGATGTGTTAGCAATTTTGTGAAGAACATTATCTGGTTAGTGTGCACTTGCCTTCAAGTATATAAAAAACTTACTTTAACATTTAAATGTTAAACCCTTATAAAAACTGATGATTAAATACTTAAAAGTATCAGCTTTGTCAGTAAAATAAATTCTCATTAAGAACTTCTACATGAAAAAGAAAACCTTAATTGCTTAAAAAAAAATTCCACTGCCACTATATGTTGCAGTGGAGTGCTACGTAGTAAAATAAATGAAATTACCACCACGGCTGCATCAGCATTAAGTTTGCTGCAGACTTTAGGAGTGTTCCCTACTTTACAAAAATATGCTGCAACTGGAATGGAGATATGGTATTAACTGAAGAACATTTCTAGACGTCTATAGAAATAATAAAAAGAAAACCAAAGCTATAGAAGGAAAATCAGATTATAACTGGTTACCTTTTTCAGTAGTTGTAAACTGCTGTTATCAGTGATTATTTCTGCAGTTTATTGCTGGAATAATACATTAAAGTAATAGTACCTATAGTTGCCAATTTTCTTGCTTTCTCCTTGAGTACTTTAGTAGACTGATGTTAGTTTCTCTGACATGGGTACAGATGGAAAAGGATCTGTCTATTACAGCTTGGTGGAGGAAAAAAAGATCATCCATAGAGATGAAAGTATCTTAGTAAAAGCTGAATATTGCCATGTCTTTAATTTTGTCACTGACCACTTGCTCAGTTTTTTTAGCATCTCTGACAGTTCTTTTAAAGTGGGCAACATTACATTTTGGAGATCAAAATGTCACATTTCTACCCATAATAAAAGCATATATTCCTAGGAGCAGAGATTCACTGTGATGTCTGACAAGTCTACAATGGAATCTTCACTATCCTAGGAATGAATTATGTACACAAAATAATGACAGCTTGCTTGATTTTGACAATCCTGTCAGTGAATCTGATGCTAATGGTGTCAAATGGTACTGGTCCAAGACTAAAGCTGTCTTCGTATGAATGTATGATACAGTACACTTCTGATGGTTCTTTTGTACCTAGATACCTTTGTGAAGTTTGAGTGTTATGGTCACACATCAGATGAAGCCTTTAAAATGTAGTATTTCACTTAGCAGCGTATCAAAATAATAATTCAGCAGAAAAAAATGTTGAAAACATTAATATCTCAAACTTGTGTTCAGGAGTTGAATGTGAGGTTCCCTTTGCTTGATAAATGGATAGAGATGAAAAACTGTAATGCCAAAGTGATACATAATGTTACTTTGCGGTTTATGTTTATTAATAAAATATATTATTTGCTGTATTTGTAAATGGTTAGTTGGAGTCTTTCATAAAGTTTAAATCTGATATACATTAAAAAAATCTTTTAGATCAAATTTACTAGTGTAGAAGATTAAACATTCATAAGGTAAGCAGGATAAAATACATAACTGCTTATTTGCAGTGCTGTAGAACATATTAACATAATTGGCTGGATGTAGAGTTTAGTTTCAGTTTGCATAATGTCATTGAAAGTGGAGCTGCTGTAAAGTAGGGTTGCCACCTTTTCAAATGGCCAAAGTGTGACATTTTCGGGACAAACATCAGATTTTACAGGCCGACACATACCCACGGTCAGTACAAAGGATAGACCTTAACTTTTTTGCCTAAATAATAGCTTATTCTTGTAGCATTTTAGTTGCTTATTCCGTTTCTTATAACATTTAGGTATTTTAGATACAGAATACCTGTTTTATGCAACTATTACAAGCAATATAGAACATAATTATGTCCTACAATCTCAGGACATTTGCCATTTTTAATATTTTTTGTCAGGACACAACTGCCCAAAGAGGGACTGTCCCTCGCAGAGTGGGACAGGTGGTAACCCTATGTCCAAAATCAGGTACTTCTTCCAGTGGCTAGGCTCTGCTGACTTCCAAGTAATTCTAAACATTCTGTGATGTTCTTACAACAGAAGTCAAGTCAATCAGCTGTTTATCCAATGGCTCATTGCTGTAGTGCCTCCCTAAATGAATGGGATATAGTTCCAGTTAGGTATCAGTCTTCTGGCAACCCTTAAAGAGCACCTGGATGTCCAGCTGATAATATATGTAATCAAGATCCTGCATTAGGGATTGTACAAACACTGTAATACAGAAAATGAGAAGTGCTGGAAACATGAATCACAAAGCCTGAAGCATTACCAACAGTTCAAAAATACAAATGTGAGAAAACAAGATACAGTTGTCCCCCCCACAAAAGACAAAAGTAGCACTGATCATTGAAATTGCTACACCCAGTGATTACAGTGTCTTATGTGCTGAGAGACAAAATCATAAAATACCTGGATTTGCAAACGGAAATTGGAGCAATGTGGAAGAAACATACTCAGACAGTTCCAACAGTAGTGGGAACAATGGGACTAAAAATATACAATGCTAATTAAATATGCTACCGATATATGTAAATATAGGACAGGAGATGGCAATTCTGGGCAAACTGAGATTGCTGAGAAGAGCATGCAGCTAAAATCAAAGGCTGAGACAATACTAAGTTCATGGACTGTAATCATACCCTGACTTAGGAATAGTGTCCATTTCTGTCATGGTATTAGAAACCCAAAACACTTGGAGAAATGAAACCAATCCAAGTATATATATATATATATATATATATATATATATATATGTATATATGTATATATATATATATATATATATATATATATATATATATATATATATATATATGCTGTCCTTTTTGACATTAAGGTGAATTTTGCAATTTTTGTCATTTGCTTCTAAAGGCAATAATAAGTACCTTTGGTCTTTGCCTTTATATTTAGCTTTACTTTCCTGCTGTGTTTGGTGCTGATATTCTTTTCTTTTCAGTTAGCTAATGACTTTCCTTGAAAAGTCACCAAGTGTGCCTTCGTGAGACAGAATCCCCCAGGGGATTGCCATATACATTTATCTATTCTGACAACAAGCATGACATGCTTAGCTGTGAACACTGCAAAACATGGTACAAAACCTTGAAGGGCTAGAAACCTGAAAGCATTTATACAGCACCACAGACTGGCAGTGCCTACTTCAACGGACATTTCCTGACTAAATGAACTGTCCACCTAATGCAAAGTCAGCTTCAGAGTCCTAGAAAAAGCTTAGTAAGTTGTGCAGTCATTTGAAGATGGGGAAAATCCCCAAAATGTTTGAATTAAATTAGTGGAAGGTAGAGTGGCTGTGGCTACAACAAATCGAGCATCCCCACCAAGACTTGCTGTCTGGCACCTACAAAGCTCGTGTGTGTTCTCTTGTAGGACACTTTCCTATTTATTACTGCTTTTTTCTCTTGCTCTGTCTTAGCCAATGTGGAGATGGTTAGTGGGATGAAAGTTACATGTGAATTTAATCTGATACTGTGTCACATCTGCATACTGGTTTACTTCCAGGAACCCAAAAGAGCCCCCAGTGACGGTAGACATTTCAACAGTTATGTTGGGTGCTTCAGCAAATGAGACATTGGGGCATGAGATGCCCAAAATTCAGCCCTAGACATTCCTCTGGGGTACGCTCAGCCCAACAGACATCTGAGGTTTGGATGCTTTGTATCTACCTTTGATGTTAAGTTTGCAGAGAAATACTGAGCAGCATTGCAGAGGGCCACCCCCTCTGTAGTCATCATTGTATCCCATCCACCTTGTTTTGACACACAAAAGAAAAAGGAGATTCGTCCACATTGTAGTCCTTTGACTTAAAAATCAAGGAGGATCAGATCCACTCTCCTTTAATCTGAATATTGCAGATTATATCTCCTCAGGTATCCAGTTTTACCCACTTAGGATGTTTCGGTCAGAGAGTTATTTGAAGAAAAATATTAAGCATGGTGGAGGGTCAAAGGGCTGTGCTATACAAAAACTTATTATGAGCTGTTGGTAGTAAAACAACCCAAACCCTTGCCTCCCCAAGACAATGGTGCTTATGATGAGGTGTTGAGTGCTTCTAAGCAACCGAACTCATGACCTCCTGCCCTTCAAAAAGTCCTGTAGGTTCTCTACAGGTAATGGCATCAGCACTTAAAGAACCTGATTGCAGATGCAGCAGTAATTCCATTAGACAAATCAAGGTGAAGATTTGTACCTGTACAGGTTTGAGCACTTTCCTGAGTGACTGGGGAGGGGGGTGGTTGAAGAAAAAAATGAAGTTTGACAGAAAGGTGTATACCCTTGGTATAAGATCACTCGCAGTTATTAAACCCACATAATGCAACATCTTGGGCATGCAAACTGAAGATGCAGCACAGGACATCCACAGCTCTTCTAGTTAGCCTGTCTCAGACCAACTGAAGGCGAGCAGATTTGGTACAAAATGTGTGTGCGACACTATTAATGCATTTGCTAGGGTTGCTGCCACTGGGACTGTGGTTAGAAAGCATGCCTGGCTTCATATTCACCCTCTCCAAGAGGGTGTTAAGGTGCATCTTTTAAATGAACCCTTGGATAAAAGCAATTTTTATGGTCCCCTTCTCTTAGAGATTTTCATGAAGTTTGAAGAAAAGGATAAGACCATGCAGTCAGTATAACATCTTTTCCTCCCACCTGTCCCTAAATACTGTAAGAAATATCCTATCAAAGTGTGTCTGTTTTACAGGAAACATGTTAGACAGGACCAGTATGAACAAGTCCACCCATCCATCCACTTGCAACCAGTTTCTACAGTGATCTCATGAATAACTCCCACCATCCACCAAGTTTACTAGGAAGTAGGAAATGGTAGCAGATTGCCAAAGTCTTTCTTCTGTATCTCACATGAACACCTGCAATTTAGATTCACCAGTCTACCTACTGCATGAGCAGTAAACACTGGTGAAAAAAAAATCAGCCCAAGCAGCCTTGGGAGAAAATACCCTCCAGCCAGCAACAAAGTAACCACTCAACTGTGACTCCCCTTCTTTTCCAAACCTGATCAGTAGTCCATCAGTTACCCAATAGCATTTACCCAGCTCCCCATTTCTCACCAAGCCTCTTCTATCTGAAACATTGATGTAGCTGTTGAAGTAGTGTGCAGTAGAATTCATCCCAGTGCCAGAGAGAGTTGGAAAGGATTTTACTCAAAGACTGTTCCTAATAGCTAAGAAAGAGAGCTAGTGGAAACCCATTTCAGACCCGTTCACCCTTAGCAAATGTTCTGCTGTTGAGGAAAAATGTAAGGCACCTACTTGAGCATCCCCATATAGAAGACACACAGGCAGTACCTCACTTTTATAGTGGGAAAATCACTATCAATTCACTTATTTGTGCTTTTGCCAGGTACACAGCTCCAGTGTTTGCCTACTTGTATCCTTGTCTGGATAACAGATTCAGGCATCCTTCACAGAAGTGTCACATATAGGCCTCAGTTTCAGTATTCATTGCTTTCTGGGTCTAGGGACTACATGTGCTCACTTCTCTGAACAAATTGACTGACTCATTGGCTTAGCTATAAAAGCTTGAAAAATAAAATGTATTGCTTGAGTCCGGTGTTTCTTTCTTTTGGACTCTCTCTTTTCCCCAAAGTTTAATCACTTATGTTGGATGATAAAGATTGTGATTTCAAAGTGTTAACTTCCTAGTGATGCAAAAATCTTGCCTGCTGCAATCCAGGCTCTCTCACACGTGTGGGTTGACAACCATCTCCACTGGCTGATCCCTTGATCCCACTAGGTTTTTGGCTGAGGTTGCACAGGTTATGTAGTCTGCTAGGAAGATTTCCCCTTAGCAGACATAGGCCTCAGAGTAGAAACCATTCTTACTCAGATGACAGGTGATCTTCACTTTTCTCAAACTGCATCTGACCCACAGTTGTTTCTGCATCTCAGTTCTCCACTTGAACTTACTTGCTTAGCACTGTTAAAGCGTGTTTCACTGAATCCCTTTTTCTGGTGACCATCCTCTCTGTGCATAGGATCTTTGTGACTCAGCCCCTTGTGTGTAGGGAACTTACTGTATTTGGTCTTTTACGAAGACATGGCGTCCCTCAGGATGAATCCACCATTTCCTAAACAAGGTGGTTTGGGAAATGTCATTGAACTAGTCTGTCCATTTCTGAATTTTCTTTACAGGGCCAGAAACTAAGAGATGAACAGTCCTTCAGACTGTGGATCTGCACTAAGAGTGGGCGTCTCTTGAAATGGGTGTACAGATTTTGGAAGATGTACCACTTTGCCTCCTTTACACTGAGGGTTGTTGCAATGCTGTGGCCAGAGCTCAGTTCACCAAAGGAACAGATGCTTTCATCGTTTGTTTCAAGGCTAAATCCATTGCAGACATCTATGTTATGGTCCATTTTTCTTCAGTGCACACCTTCACTAATCATTACTGTCTCAACTGCACCTCCAAAAGATGGGCCTCATTTGGGAATACAGTGTGTTGGGACTCTGTTTTCTGAGCTCTTCTGTGTATTCCTCCAGCTCCTTCTACCCTAGTGGAACTGCCTGGGATTCATCTCAACCAGGGACCCATTAGGTGTGGGTCTTATTTGTTTGATATAATAGAAGAAAATGTGTGTGTAGTTTTGGAAGCGATATACCTGCATTATGTATGTATGGGTACCAGGGATGATTTGCATCTCATTGTTTTGGGGGGGTGCTTATGTCACTAGCAGCTTGAATTCAAATGGCTGCTGTTTGCCTTATAGTTCTGTGCCTAGTGGTACTCTGTCCTGTGGCAGCTCCTGCATTTTTTTGTTTTGACTTCATCCTCTGTGTTCATTTGTGATTTATGGAGTAGCACATATCCCCCACATTTCATGCAGTGCCTATGAGGCCTCTGCCACTTGTCTGGCATTGCAGGGATGTGATGTCAGACCTGTTACAATACATTTGTTTTTTGTGCTATAATGTACAACAAGCAGTTGAGCTTTGTACATGGTTGCAGGTACTGGAAATCTTGTGTGGAGGAGACTTACACGTAATGAATGACTTAGCTGTATATGTGCAGCACACCACATTACTGTGTGATGTGCTGTGACATAACCTGTATCCAAATTCACTGTGACCATGTCAGACACTGCACTAATATGTTGTTTACCTTGCATAAGACCTACATAGCGCATACCAGCTGTATGAATCTTATTCATAACTCCTGCAAGTAAGCATCTGCTCTAAAGTTTCACATTCCACCATTTTGACAGAATGTGGGGTGCAGAAGAGAAAAAAGCAAAACTGTTACAAATTACACTTTAGCATACCCTCTTTAGGAACAGCTAGGGTATTTTGTCTGACTAACAGAATGCAATTAAATGTGGAGATGGGGGAGGGGCAGACAGACTCTCAGTATTATCATATATAGTGTTTGAGATTTGTTAAACTTTTTAAGAGAATTCTTATTTTGAGGCAAAGCAAGAAAATGTAAGAATACTATCATGACCATACAAAGTATCCATAACCACATCTTGCATGTGGAGATTATATTTTAACCCTAGAATTCTTCATGTGCTTTTAATGTCCAAAACAGAAAATTGAAAACAAAGCTAGAATATTAATAACCAGTGATGTAAGTCAGAGTACGCAGACTGACATCCAGCTCAGTCACTGGTGGCATGGTGTTTGTCAGGAAGGGCATGCTTAAGACTGGCAGCATGAGGCAGCATCCACGTTGGCAAAAGTATGCCACAGATCTTGGGGGGGAGCAAATGATATCTGAAGATACAAAGCCCTTGGACCTAAAGAGATTCTGGGATATGCTCAGCTGTGGGGAATCTCCTTCTCTTGGTGTGTGCATTTACCCTGTATAATGTGGGTGTTTTTATTGTTTTGTTTTGGTGGAACATCCATATGTCCATGTTGCTGCATCTCTGCAGTCAAGTTGGACTTCTTAACTAGGGCAGCAAGTCACATTTTATCCTAGTACATTAGCAAGTTGAGATGTTTTCTCCTTACTCTCTTATGACTAAACTCTTGGTACATCTCACAATTTGGGATGTTGCTTTCTGAACCAAGGTAGGATAGGCTGAGATTGTAGTTCCTATGAGGAAACTTCCTCTTAAAAGGACACCTCTTTAAGTGTGGTGGACATATATGGGTGTCGGTATGATAGAATGCCAGTCAGAGTATCTTAGACCTTGTCAGTACTATAAAAATACAAGAAAATATCCACAGTTGGGTACTTATCTATTCAGACTGATATGTCCTTTGGCCTAGGTTAGTGTCAGACTAGCAAATGCGCCACCTCATTCCATGAAATGATGCATATGTACATTAGCAGCAAGAAAAGAAAAAAAGATGATGTAGAAGCATACTTTTCTACCAGGAAGTGCCAACTTCTGAGGGAAGTCAGTGTCAGTCTGGCTTGAGTGGGGAAGTCAGGCTGAACTTCACCTGTGGCAGAGATCTCTTTACTCATAACTGCAACAGTGAAACGTGAGAAAGAATATCTAGCACATCTTGTACTGCCAGGAGACAGTCTCTCTGGCCTGCCTGAGTCCTGAAGCTAGCTTATGCAGCAGCACTCTTATCACAACTCATCCTGTCTATCATCTACTTATTGAAGAAGTGTTTCACAAGTCTTCTGTTAGTCGTTTAATTTCCTAACTACTCTGTCCCTTCTAGTCTGCCCTCATTACACTATGCCACTGCTGATATGCACACATACATTACTCCCCCCCCCCTCTTAATTCCTAGTCAAAAGAGGTTCAGGTCTCTAATCTTATCATCTGTGACATTTCCTCTGTCCTCTTCCTCACCCCGATTTTTCTTTGTGCCCACTCCATCAGTGTGTAGCCTCTTACTTGCTGTAATATCTCCAAAACTGTACACCAAATTTATATTTTGGTTTCAATAAGGACTCGTTAAAGTGGTTTTAATCACCTACCTGTCTTTGAATACTGTATTCTACCATAAACACTGTAATGTTTTGTTTTCCCCTGCTGCTGCTGCCATCTGACACTGGGCCTGCTGGTTCATGCCTTTCTGAACCCCAGTTCTTTCTATATTTTTTCCCCCTGAGGCTTGGCTCCTTAAGTACATACTTCACTCATGGGTATCCCTGTTCCGAAATACATTACTGTGAACATAGAAAAGTTGAAGTTGAGCTGGCAAAAACCTGATCTTGCCGTCAGCCTCTTCAACTCAGCAGACTTGCACCTTCTGTCAGACTGTCCCTCCACCATCCTTGCCATCACCTGCAAAGCTTGATCCTGTTTCCATGCGATTTGTAAGGTCAAGCTGGATCTGGGGCTTATCTCTGTGGGACATTGTCTGTTTCCTCTAACTGTTATTTGATTTCCTACACTCTAGCCACTGTTGTACCCACTACCACTATTAATTTATACCTGTAGTAGGGGACTATGTCAAAGCCTTGAAGTCCCAAGAGAGAACATATAAAGGAGCTGCCTTAATCTGAATGGATCATTCTGCAGTGAATCCAGACTACAGTCAATTAACAGCTCATTCTGCCCCAAGAACCTTGTGAGATTTGATTTAAAAAGGAAACTTTAAGGACCCATATTTTAAACAGATTGCAGGGTTTGTCAGAATTAAACAAAACTACTTTGACAGTCAGCCATTTTCTTCTGTTGAGCATAATCAGAATTTGTTTTAGCTAATGCCGTTTACAGCCACTTTTTGCTCTTCAATTTACTCAACTTTTTGTAAGTGTGCATGCTAAAAAAATAAACCTGTTTCCAAATGTGTTTGGCCAGTCCTTCAAATGCATGTAGCCTTGATAATTTTGTTTAGTTTCAAAAGCCAAAGGAAGCTCTGCTGTTAAGTTCAGAATTATTAATTTATTAATATTTTCTTTCACTCTCAGCCCTAAAGTTATACAAGGTAAACCACAGCTGCTTACACATATAGGCTCTGCAAACTTTTCCAGAATAATTTTCTGATTTAAAAATATTTGTTAAACATTACACTATTTAAATGGACGGTTGCATTTCCATTGTTCTAGCCCTGGCTGCAACTGTTAAAGAGTCTGAAGCTTAAAGAAACACAGCTGATTTCAGATTAAGGTAGGTTGTTTATAATACATATGTAAACGTGTGCTACACCACATATTTCTAAGCTGGTATGATGATTCTGTATTTATGTATGCAGAAAACGTTTTACAGCTGTTTTAAGTTGTGTCACCAACAAGCCTGTGACTAAATTAGAATACTGGTATTGACTTTTCTAAAGGTGTAATTATTGAAGACTGTGAACATTTGAAATTGTACTTATTAAAGATTTGTTACATTTGTATTATTTTTCTTAACTTTTTACTTGAAAATAAATTATCTGTAGCAATGTAAAAGCTTTGTAAGTGTGTTACTTTATTTTAACTGTAACTGCTTAAATAAAAAAATTGGGATTACCCAGAAAGATTTGGGGATATCCAAGTAGAGGCATGATGGATGTACAGCAGATAGTCACTCACTAGTGTAAAGCTACAGATTTTTAAGGAGCTCCCCCCTGTGGAATATTTAATTACATCATTTTGTGCTGTCTGATGTATTTTTAAATCTCATTTCTTTGTCTTCACACCACTTATGTCTATGTACATATTAAAAGATGTATCCTCCCGCAGCATTTTCCAGCTTCCTAACTCATGGCTTAAGTTATTGTTTGTATGCTGTAGCAGCCAGATCACAAGTCAGGACCACTTCAGTTGCTGTGTTTTGTTGAGATGTAGATCACAACATAAGTCACAAGTCCTGTTTGTAACCCTGCACCATGACAGCATCTAGGAAAGAAACTCAGGGTCTCCATTAATACATACTACCTACCACTGGATGAAAGATATCTTACAAAAGCACTTTACCATCATCACACAGTGGAGTAAGAAAAACAAGATTATGTGTAAAGTGTTTGCCATTATAGTGAATCTCTGAGGTGAAAGTTTTCATATAACAATTTTTACTCCTCCACACCCCAAACAATTGGGATAGACTTGGCCTCTAGACTGAATGGCGTTATAGCTCTGTTTTCCAGACCCTTCCTGATGTAACCCCTTACAATGGTATTTTTATTGTGTTTCTCCCTGTTGTTTGCTACCATCACCCCCCCCCCCCCCACGGCCTTAATTAAGAAAAACTTCAGGGGTTTTCTTCCTTAACCTTTGCTACACTAGTAATTAGCATACACACTGACAGTACAAGGACTGCAGTACCAGCTCAGTCACACATGTATGCTTCCACACAGTATACTAGTTTTGAGCTACGTTACTACTAATTGCTTGGCAGGACCACACACACACCTATTTTTATACAGTGTCCTTGTACCCAAACCTCAATCAGGTAAAGCAACTCTCAGTACAGATTAATATTATCACACTTCACCCAGTTTAGGCAAGCAGGCATTAACACATCACTGCCCAAAAAACATCTGTTCGGGAGCTCAGGCTTCTACTGACCCAGTTCTTTTGGGATGCAATAAAGGCATTATGCAATAGAGCCAGTTTCCCAGCAAGAACATTCATTTTAAGGGAGGGTTTAATGTTTGCAGCCCCACATGTTTTGAAGATGCATTGTCATGGTGATTTTTCTTGCGTAATTTATGTGTAATAACTTGAGACACTGGTACAGTCCCAAGAGAACCAGTGGAAGTCCAACCAAGGCTGGAGGTACACATGAAGACCAGGATTGCTGGATGCAGTCCAACTTTTATAGGCATGGGGATAGACTAAGCTATAGGTGAAGAGATCTGTACTAGCTTTTGCTAAAGGCTACTGTTCCTATGTAATACCACAGTTGCCTGTGAGGTTCACCCCTGCATTTAAATCATTCAGATTAATTGGCAGTGAATGTATAGATTTTAGGTTAAAAGCTGAAGTAGTCTTACAAAAAAAAGCCTGTTTACTGTGGAGTTATTACCCTTCCCTTGTGGCAAACTGAAAAAAGGAGAAGAGGTCAACAGACCTTCTAGTTTTGCCATAAGCTGTGGTGACATGACAGGGACAGCCTCCATAGGTGCAAGGTGTAGGGGACATGATCACTAGTTTCCAATGGGACTTTATTGCAGTTCCAGCAATCAGAAATAAATGCAGATAGTGTAAAGGCTGTCCAAGGTGAAGTGATTAGTGGGTGGTGGTGTAACTGTAGCAAACCATTGACTACAAGTGGTTTATTCCAGTGATAAGGTGCAGGGCATACCTCTCTGGATAATGCTGAAAATAATGGGAAAATATAGGTCCAAAATCAGGGCCAAATTTTAATTAATGCTCTTAGAAACACAAAGTTGCTAGAATAACAGGCATTTTCTAAATGATGTGAAGTCTGAAACTCAAATGTCTGTCACTATTTAGTGGTATCAATACCCTGATGATTTGAAAGAAAACATAGATGTCAAGTAGCACTGACCAAAAATATTAGCAAAATCTGGACAGTTCAGTTGAAGGGTACATTGGGTACAGATCAAAGAATCGACTTTGCTCCTCAAAGTAGCATTAAAAGTGTCAGATTGAGGAACAGATATTTTTTCCTCCTCAGAGATGAAGGCCATCAGCTTGGGGAATGACACTAGATGAGCCAACTATGGCTCTGAGCTCTGCTACCCTTCTGGATGAGGGCATAGCTAACAAAAGGAATGTCTTCCTTGATATATTTGTATAGTATGGACAGTTTGTAACAACATAAAACAAGAAGTGATGTACTCACCATAACGTTTGATGTATGAAGTCCATCTTGCCTTACATTCTTACCCGTGGGTTCGGAACTCTAGCTTGAAGTCTTCAATTGGCTCGTGGCTAAGAGGTATCCCATCGTGCAACAGATCTATTCCCCAGATCTTATTTGCTGCAAGCTCACACACACACACACACACACACACACTGAGAACAACCACCCCAACAGAAAGGACTACTGATACCTAGAGACAATATCTCCAGGTCCTCCAGGAGGGGGAAGGAGGGAGGGTTAGCAAGAATATAAGGCGAGATGAACTACATACATCGAACGTTATGGTGACTACATAACTTCTTGATGTTATGTAGTCCAATCTCGCCTTCATTCTTACCCATGGGACAGCGTCCCTAGCACCTTGATCTTGGGTGGCTCAGTAAAAATACTCCTGAGCACCATGGAACCAAAGGAAGATCTGCCTCTAGAGACCAGATCTGATTTGTAGTGCTCTCATCTCCAAGACATTGATATGCAACTGGGTCTCGTGATCCTGCCAAGATAATGCCCCTTCACTCGATCTGGGAGGCATCCGTGGTCACCATGGCAACTGGAGAAGATGGGACAAAGGGCTTGCCCATGTTGAGATTGCTGGCCTGAAGCCACCAGCATAGATCCTGCTTGTTAAGTGTCCATTATCAGAATAAAATGGGAGAGTGGGAGATGCTGCAGTGACCATTGGGCGAAAAGCAGCCACTGAAGAACCCTCATGTGTAGTCTGGCAAGGGGAACTAGCATGATCGTGGCAGCCATGGTCCCTAATAACTTGAGACCACTTTTGCCCTGACCTTCCTCAATGGTAGTAAGGAGTAGACCTGCTGTTGTAGAGCCTGAATTCTCTCCTCTGGTAAGAAGGACCTCATGAGCACTGAATCTAGTTCGGCGCCAATAAAAGTGACACATTGCGAGGGCAACAAGGCAGATTTTTTCCAATTTAGAGTAAATTCCTAACCGTTGACACAGTGTAATGGTGGTGTCCCTAGTCTGTAACAGTAGATGCCTGGTGGTGGCAGAAAGGAGCCAGTCATCCAGGTACAGAAACACTTGGAATCCCTGACGTCTCAAGTGAGCCGTTACCACTGCCATGCATTTGGTGAACACCCTGAGGGCTGTGGGGAGACCAAAGGGCAGAGCGCGAAACTGAAAATGACTGGCTCCCAGCCGGAAGCGTAAATGACTTCTTGATGCCCTGTCCATCTTGATATGGTAGTAAGTATCTTTGAGGTCGATGGAGCACATCCACACATCTTTCCCTAACAGAGGGAGCATTGACTGTAAGGTGACCATGCGGAACCTGGACTTTTGTACATGAAGGTTCAATCGGCTGAGATCCAAGATGGGTCTCCGGTCCCCTGTTCTTTTTGGCACCAAAAAGAATCTGGAGTAAGTCCCTAATCCTACTTGGTCTGCGGGGGACAGGCTGGATGGTTCCCTTTGAAAGCAACTTTCTTATTTCTAAAGTTGCGGAATCCCTGTGACTGGGTGGAACATCTGGGATTCTCTTGGATGGCGGGGGAGGAGAAGGGAATATGATAACCTCTAGAAATTATCTTTAATACCCACTCGTCATGGGTGACTTCTTGCCAGGCTTCTGGGTATAAATAAATGCGACCCCCGACCAGCTCCAGAGATGCACAGTTGGGCCTCCCTTCAGGAACACTGGTAGGGAGA
Source organism: Protopterus annectens (assembly GCF_019279795.1). Taxonomy (NCBI): domain Eukaryota; kingdom Metazoa; phylum Chordata; order Ceratodontiformes; family Protopteridae; genus Protopterus; species Protopterus annectens. The sequence continues at coordinate 321,861,414 of NC_056747.1, read as the reverse complement.
ACCATGAAAGGAATCACGTTCCCCCTGGTTACGCGGACCTCCTCTGCCTCTAGGGCGGTGTCTACTTGAATTTGCACCCCCTCCCCTGCCTCCGGAGGGGGAATCACTTTCTGCGCCCTGAAAAAACCTCTGCGACTTCCTGAACCACATCTTCCCACCCTTCTGGTTCTTGGAGTAAGGTCTAGAAGCCATGGAAAAATGGACTCCCACAGCAGACAGGGTTTTTCCTTCCTGCTCGCACCTAGTGAGAGTGTCCTTCACCTTGGTTCCGAACAATGACGAACCAACAGACGCCGGAACCCGCAGCCCTACTCGCTCCATCGGCTGCATATGAGATCAGCCTCATGGAGGAGTTGGTAAGGGAATATAAGGGAGCCATCTGTGCATTGACCTTCTGTGCCACGGCATCAGAAATGTTACCCTGTAGAGAATCTCCTAGCTCTTTTAGGAAATCTCTCTGGAGTTTCGTAAAATGCGTTAAGTAGTTCAGCGACCGCAGTGTAAAGGCCGCTGAAGTAAAAACACGCTTCCCATACCTGTCCATAGCCCGGGACTCCTTGTTAGGCGGATGGACAGTAGACTAAGTTTCAGCAAGTTCCTTCTTGGTGGCCGCTGCCACCACCATGGCATCTACTGGAACGCCTTTAGATAGATACTCCTGGTCAGGGGGGGCAGACAAAAACTTATTGGGTCTCCTTGGGACCGGTTCCACAGTATCAGGAGTTTCCCACACCTTTCGATAGACAAGGTCTAATAGCTCATCAAAAGGGAGAAAAACCCAAGAGGTGGAGGGTTGAGACCCAAAAGCCTTCAGGAACACTGATTCCTCATCAGAAGGGGGTTTGGAGGGCTAGCCGCCTCTCTGCTTCAAGATCTCCAGGATATATGAAAAAGAGATATCTTCAGAAAGGGACTTGGAGGACCCCCACTGACTCCTCAAGGTTGGTGTCCGACGTGAGAGACTCGTCTGTGGAGTTAAGGTGTTTTCTCTTACACAATCTCTTTCTGGCGGGCTCCTCAGGCAAAAACTCTGCGGAGACATCAGAAAGTTGGGGACCACTCATGGAGGTATCCTGAGGCTTAGGGTCTCTGTTGCCCAAAGATAGAGCATGAACCGAAACTGACATCAGTGCTGGAGGGGGCAGAGTATTGGTGCCGTAGGATGCAGCTGACAACCTGGCCAGAACTCCCCTCATAAACTCGAAGGCTGATCCCCCCAGCTCCAAAGGCCAACTAACTGTAGCCCTCAGCGCCGAGGAGATTAGGTCCGAAGCAGATGTCGGGTCCAAGCTCACTCGAGCCGAAGCACCGAGAGGAAGGCTCGGAACCGATGAAGATCGATCTGATCCCTCCCCCTCAGGTCCGACCAGAGAACTGCGGACCCACAACCCCGTGGACGGAACCGACGGGGTCGGAGCAGAAATTGGAACCAAGAGGCCAGGCGAGGCTACTGGAACCAACCTAATGGCACCCGACAGAACCAACAACTGTGGCTCCGAAGGCCGAGAAAGGCTCAGAGGAGAAACAACAAAGGATGAAGAGGCCATAGGCTCTGGAGCCAATTGGGTCAGAGCCGAAATCAATTTGGCCAACACCGATGACTGAAGCAGTTTCTTCACCACCCTAACAACGTCCTCATCGGAAAGGGACCTGGAAGATAAAATAGGAGATCTGGATCTCCCTACAGAAGGGGACTTGCGTGAAGGAGAACCCGGTCGAAAAACTGGAGACCGGCACCGAACCAAAATATCCGTGACCAGCTCCGAAAGGCTGGGAACCAATACGGACTTAGTCAAGAGACTACCTTCTTTCGGCACCGATGACAATTGAACCAAAGAAGGAGAAGCTGTTCTAGACACTTTCTCTGGCGGCTTCGAAGAAACAGACGGAGCTGGAGAGCGCTTCTTGGAAGTCTTTTCGTCCTTTTTAGCTGGAGAGGGTAATGCACTGGAAGACTTAGCCAAGTCTTCCTCGAAGGAGTGTTTAAGCAGTCTCTTCAAAATGAGCTTGTTCTTCCTCTCCTGTAGCACACGGGGACTAAAGGAATGACAAAACAAGAAGGACTCCTGGAGGTGAATAGACCCCAAACAGTACATGTGCACAGAGTGCCCATCAGTTAAAGACATTTTATTGATGCATTCAATACACTTTTTAAAGCCCAAAGGCCTGTGTTCCTTAGGATTTTTGGACATACTGAAAGGAACAAATTAATACGTACATGCACTAGACCCAACTAACAAGAACCAGAGCCTCTAACTCAAACGGCCAAGAAACCGGCAGGAAAACAACAGGGAGGACCAGGTTTTCTAACTTAAACAGGCCTAGCCCGGGGAAACAAAGGCAGGTAAGCACAACTAGCCAGACACAACACTAAACTCTGACAGAATGGAGCACCAAACCAAAAACCACACAGAAACAATGGAGAGGACGAGGTTCTCTAACTTAAATGGGCCTAGCCAGTGGGGAAAAGAAAACGAACGGGATACCCAAACAGCCAGACAAGGGTACAAAAACAGCCAGAGAAACAAATACAGACGGTAAAATACCACTATCACACACACACAGGGCTATGAAAACAGCTTTTTTGAGCAACAAGTCAAATGTTTATAAAAATTTTATAAACAATATACTTAGCCACGGCCAAAAGCGAGACCATGTCTGAGCTTAATGAGTGGCAAACAAGATCTGGGGAATAGACCTGTTGCACAATGGGAAACCTCTTAGCCATCAGCCAAGTGAATACTTCGAGCTAGAGTATGGTCGAGTCGGAGCCGAGGTTCGGCTCAGAACCCACGGGTAAGAATGAAGGCGAGATTGGACTACATAACATCTGAGATTTTGGGGGACAGAATCTGCAGAAGATGTGTGGATGCTACTTAATTTAGAGAAGTATGATCTGAAATGAAATAAACAGCAGGAAAATAAACAGCAGATATGTTGTGTAGAGCTCATTTACCAGAAATGCCTTTTTGTTCCCGCTCCAACCCCCATTGGGACATTAAGGTAAAGTTTCTGAAATTCTAACCTGCTTGGGGTCATTGACCTGTAGCTCAGAGAAGTTATATTCCAGTGACTTTCCTTTCCACTTTTCTTTGAGCTTGCCCCACCTCCCACTTAGACATTAAGCTAAAGTTTATGAAATGGCAACAATATTGGCTTTATTTGATTGGATTCCTCTCTAGCTAGCCTGTTATACCCAGTACAGTTTCCTCCACCCGAGGGTCTTTTATGCAAGACTTGTACAGGTATGTAAAGTCCTGAACTCTAACACACTTTTCATCAAAAAGGAAATAGAAAAAAAGCTTTTATTTCAATTTTGCTTAAATATTTTAGTTAGCATTTATAGTGACCTGCATTGGCAGTACTTCTTTGTACATTTCTGCTTTTTTACACCCTTTAACCAAAGTAGTTATCTGTTTGCATTTTTCTGTAGACTTAGTCTTGTAACTTAATTTTCAGTTGTGGGAAGATTGTGTTTTTGCACATTATACTGCAGTTCTATCTCCATAAGTAGAATTACTTATAAAAGGTAGCTGTTTGTATTTTAAACTCTGCTGGGCTTTAGTCTTGTAGTTTCACTGCATTCACACTTGTGGCAGAACTGTGAACTACTGCCAGATTTGAGCCTTATTTAGTTATTTATTACTGTATTGTTCTATAAGCAGTGTCACTGGTAAATTTCTGCATAGTCCCATGCCTTAAACTGTAGTAGAATTACAGTACTGATAGTACTGTATTTTTTGCTCCAGCATTTGTGCTACATACAGTGCCTTTACAGCTGTTAATATTCTAGTTTTGTTCCTACAGTTTTATATTCTGCTAAATCATCTACCTGCTTAAAGTTGCATTCTGGTTTCTTTCACATTGGCTCCACTCCTCACTGAGACATTAAGCTAAAGTTTATGAAAGAGCTACAACATTGACTTTATTTAGTACCCCTCTCAGGCTAGTCGGATTCTTCCTTGAAAAATTTTCCAGCCCTCCCACCCTATTCCTGTTGTGGATTTTACAAGACTGTCTCTGGCCTTAGCTCCTTATGGTAATCTAATTTCCAAACCCCCCCTCTTTCTTTGCTATTGTCTGCTGTGTTTAGCATTTTAAATATTCTTCCCACCCACAGGCACAAAGTACTTTTGATTGCTAAATCACACTTTAAGTTTATTTATTTATTTTTTTGGAGTGATCAGTACTGTTTCCTGCTTTTACTTGTGCACTTCACTATATTTTTATAAAAAAAAAATCTTCCCTCACTGCTACTGCTTTAATACTGCCTTGAAATAACCTACAGCAAGGGATTTCCACAGAGTTGTTTAATTATTTTGTGGTAGCATTGCAGTTGTTGTGGGTGCTTTCTACTGTGTTTTTTTCACATTAGATGGACTGGATTTATTCATCTTGTGGCCGGTGGTCTTTGCTAGGTCCATCTGAGTTGGAAAACACACAAAAAGGCTCATTATGTAGTTCTGCTGCTATAACTTCAGCACATTTGTGTTGAGTTGCTTACCATGCAACAGCAGTTAGGAGTGCCTTGTACAGTAGCAAACACCTAGAAAGCAATTTTTTTCCTATAGATTGGTCCATAAAACTGTACCATGTTATGCAGTAAATAGACAGCAAATACCTTGCGTGCCAATAAGTTTAGAGCTTCAAGTGGCAATACCTATAGATTTAGTAAAATTCAATACTGTGTATATTTTAAAGTTAGAAGAATTTAGTACTGTTTAACATAATCTGCCTCAATAAAGCACTCTTACTTGTCTGCACCAACAAAGCACCCTTAATAGCCATCTAACCCCAACACACTAGCACGGATATGCAATTTCCTAACTTCTCTGTAGCCAGCTTGGTGGATGTGGGCATCCTGACACAATGTAGCAATTGTCTCATATTTACCAACAACCACTTAATCTCAGACACAGTATCCAAGAGTACTTGCACTGTGACATTGGAGGCTAAACTATCTCGTACAAGTACATATCAAGTTGTCAAAACCACATACAGAACACCCAAAACACACATACACACTAATGTATCCTGAGGCACTTAAAAGCAATCATCCTAGACAACAAAGATCACCTAGACCACCTGTTGGCAAAGCTATCCTTCCACAAGCCCAAAGGCACTCAGAAAAAGCAACATCCAACACCAAACATACAGTCAGACATAATGCAGCCCCAAACACTAAGACCCTAAGGCAAACAAGCACACTTCCCAGGACTCCCGTCATAGGGGACTCCATTGTAAGCCATACTGATGCTCCACTTAAAAGGCTGAACAAGGATAAAATAACAGTTGCTTATCTGGAGTCGAGATCCACCAAATCACATTATACCGTAGGTGCCAGTATGATTCCGTCATTGTCCATGTAGGTATAAATGACATGAGACCTATCTCCATGGAGTATATGAAGAGACATTATGGAGCTCTCAGACTGTGTGTCACAGGCTGGTATGAGTCTAGTATTGAGCAGCATATTACCGTCACCAAAAATGATACCACAATACGAGCAAAAGATGATTTATTTTAATAACTGTCTGTCTTCTAGTGTTATTCTAAGGGAGTCCAATATATATCAGCTTGAGAGGACATGGTTAATAGACCACATTGTTTTGCCAAGGATGGTCTACTACACCTGTTCCTCCAAATTACCGAATACTAGCTAAAATTTCATCCACCCTCAGAGTGCATTTTTTAGGCAATGCCAGATTGACAAACCTTCCGATATAGAAAAATCAACTCAACTGAACCTTAAGGTATTATTGCTCAATGCCAAGAGCCTAAATAAATAAAAAAAAAAAAAACTATACTCCCTCCAAACCCTCCTCACACTTGAGAATACAGACATCTGTGCAGTTACTGAGATATGGTTTAAAGTAGTAAAGAGAACCCTAACGGTGCAAGGTTTCAGTGCCTTCCATATTTTTAGACCAGTAGCTGCACAGACAAGAGCTAAAGAAAGAGGAGCCTCGATATACATCAATAACAAGCATACCTTTAGGTTGGTCAAACTGGAAGATGTGTTGGAGCTCCTCCACGTGGAGATCACCACAGACAAAATCCCGTACCATATCCTAGCCAGCTATAGGTAATCTTCCATATACCAAGACGCTCATAATGCATATTTGTACCTACTGGAAACAGTTATCATCCAACTTAACATCTTACTCATGGGAGACTTTAATTACCCCTCTATAGACTGGAAATCCTACCAGTAACAGTTCAGAGCTATTTCAAAGCAAACTACCCTTTATTAAATGATGGCTTGGCAAAATTCAATGTCCCTCCAAACCCTGGGAACATAGCAGCCTACACTGAATTGCTGTCATAAATTCTGTACAACCATGTAAATGGCTGCATAGAGGGTGCTGTACCTACCACAAGTAAGCAAAGAACTAGCCCCAGAAACAAACTGCCTTGGTGGCTTCCCAAATTAACCTGGATGTAAAACAAAAGGAAGAAAATATTGCAAAGATCAGGTAATTCTCATAAAAAATAAAAACTATTTCATCAAACTAAATAGTCAACTAACAGTGCTAATTATGTCAAATAAAGCCAACTTTGAGGTTAGGATAGCCTCCAAGTTGAAAGATAACCATAAGGCCTTCTTCCACTTTGTTGGAAAGCACACAACAAGCTGAACTAATGGTTAATGGTGCCATATTCACTGAGCCTGGCTATATAGTGAACTTGTTACAGAACAAATTCAATTCCAAGTTTAACCCCCTCTCACCCTTCCAATCATCCCCCAAGAAATACCCTCAATCACATCTCCTCAAACTACAACCAGGGAGCATGTCCTGGCTGTACTCAACAAACCCAACAGACACTCACTGGGGCCTCGATAACATCTCAGGATGCCTCCTGAACAGTCTAAAATACTATTTATCAGGAGCCCGCAGGTCTTTTTAACTATAGTCTTAAAATAGACTTTGTGCCACTAGAATGGAGGACTACAACAGTCATCAACCTTCATAAGAATGGACCTTAAACAGATCCTGGAAACTACAGACTCATTAGTCTAACTAGTCTTATTTGCAAAGCCATGGAAATTAACAAGGATATATGAGACTTCCAGACACTGGAACCATCCCAGTTTGTAAAAAGAAAGTCATGGTTACTGAACCTGGTGGACTTCTTTTGAAAAAGGTTACTAAAGCAATGGATGAGAGGAAAGCAGTGCATACTGCCTACCTAGATCTGGCTAAAGCATTTGATACAATTTTAACTCAGACATTCACAAACTTATGGAGCTAGGCATAAATCCCTTTATAAAATGCTGGATCGCTAGCTGGCACATGGCTAGGACCCAAGAGGTTAAGATCAGTGAGGTCATCTCTATAAAAAGGCTGGTCACCAGTGGAATCCCTCTGGGGTCTGTGCTGGGTTTGCTTCTCTTTGGCATCCATTTCTTGGAGGTCAAAGCCAATGGCAAAGGCCTCTGTCTGATGAAGTTCGCAGATGAATGCAAACTGAAGCAGTTACTAAATCCATCCAAGATAAGAACACCTTTCAGGAACATCTAACACAAACACTTGGTGCCAAAGCCATATCTTAAAACTAAATGCCAAGAAATGCATATCAGTATATTTTGGGAAGTCTGCCTATGCCATCAATAAAATACCCTTAACAGTTGATTTCACTAGTGAGGGATCTGGGAACTCATGTCGATAGTAATTTAGCCCTCAACCAAAATGCGTCTAAGGTAGTAAGAAAATCCTTCTATGTTGCCTGACTTATAAGTCAGAGCATGGCATCTCATATCACTGTACTTGGCCCTCATCAGGCCTATCACAGAGTATAATGCCTCCTTTTGGTATGTACCTGACCAAACGTGCAGCAACTGGAATGTCCACAAAGATTCTTTACAATAAGAATACAAGAAGTAAACACAATGTCCTATGCTGATTGCCTCAAAGCCATGCCTCTTTACTCAGTATCATAAAGACTTCTGAGAGGTGATCTTTGCCTGGTGTACAAGGCATCCTGGGACCCTGTTTTGATAAGCCTGTGACTCACTCTGTAGAGCAGTAGTTCACAATTGCAAACCTTGCCAATGACCAGACTGTTTTTTTCTTTTTTGAAGGTACATGAATTGTGTATTTTATTTAGGATACTACTTAATCCCCCTCACTGTTTCATTAGCGGCACTGTAACCAGCCATACATATGTATTCAATGTACTCTACTGTTATTGGTCTGTTTACAGCCTTCTGTAACCTTTCAGTTTTTGTCTGCCTTTATTATTTTGGATTCAAACTAACCCCTGCATACAGGTTTTGGGTCCCTTTCCTCCAGCCAGTGTAATGGCCACTGACCAGATCCAATACAGAGGATATCTCCAACTTGGGAATTATTAAGCATTTAAAGACAAGAAAAGCCTGTAGGTGCATTGAACTTAACATCACACTCTCACTATTGCACGTTCATAGTTTAAATCTCAAGAATTGTACTTGCTCAGCACCAGGCCAGGGACGGCACCTGCTCTCTCCCCCCCTACCCCTAGCTAATCTCTCTCTCTGTTAAATAGTAAAATAATCAAAATGATTGCAAAGTAAAACTTACCAATTGGATAGCATTTAAGCAATGGCAAAAAAATTAATAACAAACTTACAGAGATCATTGCATTGAAATAAAACTATGATACCTAACTAAGAGGGTCATACCTTTAGACCTCTCAAATTACCGACCAATAGCCATACTATCACCACAGGCCAAAATTATGGAAAAGTGCGTCCACAACCAATTAATGCACCATCTCACCCAAAATAAACTACTGGCCAACTCTCAGCATTGTTTTAGGCCACACCACAGCACCACATCAGCCCTTCTATCCTTCTCTAACACTATCAACATCAACCGAAACAATAACAAACTTACCTTAGCTCTCTTCCTAGATCTCTCTAAGGCCTTTGATATGGTCAATCACCAACTGCTTCTTCGTACCCTGAAGGAACTCTCACTGAATAGTAGCTCTATTAAATGGTTCCAATCTTACCTGTCTGAATGACAACAAACAGTTTTATGGCAGAATACTCTATCCAGACGTCTACCCATTACTCTAGGAGTCCCCCAAGGCTCCATACTAGGACCACTACTCTTCTAAGTCTGTCAATGACCTACCCATCATCGCTCTCAAGCCCACCTGCATCCAATACGTGGACGACTCTACTTTAATATGTACTGCCTCCTCTTCAATTGAGCTTATGATCCTAACCCAGAGTACTTTCAATGATGTAGAAAAATGGTTTGCAAACCGTCAGCTTGTATTAAACCCCAACAAAACTAAACTGCTCTTCTTTTCCCCATCTGCAAGTCCTCCTCACCATTCTTTACTATAAGTTCCAACAATGGAACTATTATATCCCCAGATACTCACACAAAAATCCTGGGCGTCACAGTCGATAACACCCTAAAATATGATATCCACGTCAATCAAACCATCAAATCTGTCAACAAAAAACTGGGCTCCCTATACAGGATCAAACTCTTCCTCACTCCTTTTGCAAGAACCACTATCGCTCAGTCCCACCTACTATCTACCCTCCTCTATGCTTCCACCCTCTTCACTAACCTAAACCAAGCCACCCTTACCAAACTTGCTAGTTGTCATAACCATATTGCTAGATTTGCTACAGGTGCTACCTCTAAGACCCACCATTGTATCAACCTAACTCAGCGAGGATGGCTGGAGTGCCCCAGTCTTCTCCGATACAACCAACTTATAATAATCCGCAGAATACTATATCAACACGAACAAATACCAGCACTAAATAAGATAATCAAACCATACAGCAACCTGGGGTCACTACGCTCTGCTGGCAAACTGCTGGTACAAACAACTAAGGGCATAAATGTGGCTGTGAACTCTCTATTCGCCAACTCAGTATGCAAAACTTGAAATATGCTACCTGCTGAACTTACTCACCAATCCCCCTTAACTTAGTTAAAAAAAAGCCTCAAACTACACTTCCACCAGTAATGGCAGTGTCCCTGCTTAAAACCCGACTAATCACCACCCGCTGTTCCTGCAAACTCTCCCTAAGCATTTCAATCATAACCTCTAATAAGTGTATAAATTCTTGAAGGGACTTAGCCCATAACTGCCTGTATTATTGTCTGAAATTGAAGCCGCATGATTTTGATGTTGTCTACTATGTTTTATCTACATTTGTAACCCTACTGAAAACTGCATATTAAACTTATCTCTAATGTTTCTATTGTTCCTAATATATATTTGTACTCCGATTTCTGGAGCATTTCTCTCTGGGCCTCTGCTGAAAATGGACATATATCCAGTCGGACTTTCTCGGTAAAGAAATGTAAAATAAATAAAATAATTTAGTGCTGACGGATTGTTTTTCTTTTCCACCATCTTTCTTTTTAATTCTAGCCAAGGCCTGCCCACTCTGTTTGCCCCTCTCTTTGCTCACACTCACTCCGCGCACCTACCTCCATTCCCACACACCCTCACTTCACCAAAACTTATACTTGACTAACCACACCCACGTATTGCCAACCAATAGAGTACTCCCACCAAACTATTACATAGTTGAACCCAACAAGAGAGATCAACTACTGCTCCTGCATAACCACTCCTACCATTATCCTCCTCTCATCTCTCCTCCTCAAACAAAATCAGACCACCCCTCCACTCAATACTATACAAACTCTATCCCACTCGATATTCTCCCCTGTAAATCCTCAGCCCACTTCTTTCCCACTGCACAAAGACTAAGATCCCAAATCTCCCACACCACCTCACTCACAACACCCCAGAGCCTTTGTCCACACAGTCAACAGTCCCAAAATAACTTTATATCCATCATCATCATATTACATTGCCCAAACTAAAAGCCTCCTCACCTAAAATGACTCCCATTAATAGCGAATACTTAAATTTACACACTGCCACTACCATACTACTACTGATACTCTTACATTATCTTACATCTTACCAAAACCACCAACAAAACTTCAACTACCCTCCCTGGCAAACTGCGCCCCAACTCCATCAAGACACACATAGCTGCTAAACTTCTCATCACCACCGACATACCTTATTTTACAAGCACATTCTAACCACTAATAATCAAATCTCAAACCTGCCTAAAACATGACAAACTTCAAACTAAACTCAACAAATTCCTGTTACATATTAGGTTGCAATTAACACTCTCTGGAGACGTACACCCAAACCCAGGTATGAATCCAATTCAAAATGACCCAACCAACTCCACCACCCTTGCACACCACTATGCATTATTAAGCCATCATAATTCCAACCTTCTCCTCTTCAACATGAATGTTAGCTGTATAGGGAATAAAGTATATGAACTGCATGCTTTACTCTCCCTCTATTCTCCTGACATTGTGGTATTAACTGAAACATGGCTTCTTCTTCTTCTTCTTTCGGCTTTTCCCGGTTAGGGGTCGCCACAGCGGATCACCTTGTCCGCACATTGAATGGCAGTGGAGTTTTACGGTGTCGAGTTGCCAGCCCGGCGCCCAACCTTCCACAGAAGGTGCACACACACGCACACCTAGGGCCAATTTAGAGTGTCCAATCCACCTGCAGCATGTCTTTGGGATGTGGGAGGAAACCGGAGCACCCGGAGGAAACCCACGCGACCACAGGGAGGACATGCAGACTCCGCACAGAAGGCACCCCAGCCGAGAAATCGAACCGGAGAATCTCTTGCTGTGAGGCAGCAATGCTAACCACTGCACCACCGTGGCCGCCCTATTAACTGAAACATGGCTAAAACCCGAAAACAGTGACAGTGAAGTCTTTGCTCCCAGACACAACTTTCTACAAAAAGATAGAAAAAAATCAAAGGGGGGTGCATAGCAATTTTGTTCAAAACTCTCCAAGCAGTTGAGGCCATACAACTAACCATCCCTAACTTTGATGATGCATAACTAATCTTTACTAGACTAAAAATCAACCCCAAGAAACACAAACATTATTGGTGGATATATCCCACCTGGGAACAATATATCCACACTAGAAAATATACTACACTGGACCACCAGTGCCCTCCCAGAAGAAGCTATCCTGATTGGAGATTTTAATACTGACTGGCACACCTGCTCCTCTCAAAAATCCAACAACTGATATCAACCTCCATGGGTTTACCCAGATTATCGCATCCTCTACGAGGGGTAACAAAGTCTTCCAAATAACATTCTATTCACAAATGGATTATGACTAATAGACCCACCCATTCTTCATAATCTGGGTGTCTTTCAGATAGCCTGAGTGACCAACCAACTTTTCTTCTAAGACACCATATCCATCTTGAGATCCAGATCACCTTCCATTTAATAAGAAATAAAAAGATTCAACCCTGACAGCTTCATCTTCTCTCTAAAAAGCTGCAACTGGCAACCTCTCAGACAAATAGCCCTAGAGGATGCTGTTAAATTCTTCACCACCACCTTCCTAGATATCCTAAACTGTCATGCACCTCCAAGAACTATTGAGTCAAAGCCAATTATTCACCCTGGTTAAGTAAAGAATGCAGATCCTTGCTCAAAGCAAGTTAAACAGATAACTAAGCCTCAAAAAAAATTCCTAGAACTTGGAAACAAAGCAACGAGTTTGGTTAAACTTGACAAAATCAGCTACTACCATAATTTTCAAAAAAAAAAGCATCAAAAATACTTTCAAAAGTTCTGGACTGCCATAAATAAAATACTCCTCCCAGGAAAATCCAATACACCCTCTGCAACAACCAATAACTCGGACAACATAGCAACACTTTTCAATAAATGCTTCACTGAAACCATTCTTACCCTTTCTAGTTCTCAGTACTCCCCCCACCTCTAATCCTGCCATATTGCAGAATAACACCAACCCCTTTACATTGCAACCAGTTTCTGTTAATGCCATAAAATGTTTATTAAAGAAACGAAAGCCAACCACTCTAGCCACAGATAAACTTCTAGCTGCCTATCTGCAAATCACAGCAGACACAACAGCATATCCAGCAGCCACACTTATACTAAACAGATCTATATCTGAAAATCTAGTCCCTGAAATCTGGAAAATTTCCCACATTCTACCATTACACAAGGAGGTAATTCTACAGAGCTGACCAATTATTGCCCAATTGCCATTCTAACTCCCTTATCCAAAATCCTATAGAGTTGCATTCATACACAACTGATGGACTTCCTACACACAACTGATGGACTTCTTACACACTCGCAAACTTATGTCAAACACTCAACATGGCCTTTGCCCCTGTCAGAGCACCACCACAGCCCTAATATCTTTTACTAATACTGTAAACCAGCATAGAAACAAATGACAATTTATATCTGCCATTTTTCTTGACCTTTCTAAAGCCTTCAACATGGTGAATCATAAACTTATCAATGTTCTCTCAGACCTAGGTCATAGTCAGTCCTCCATTACTTGGTTCAAAAGCTGCTTAACCTGGATGGCAGCAGGCCATTCAATGGCAGCACAATCTCTCACTCTTCTTCCATTTGCCTTAGGAGTTCCCCAAGGCTTGATCCTAGGACCCTAGCTGGGAGGGTGACTCAATGGCTAAGGTGTTTGCCTTACAAACACAAGATGCAGGGTTTGAGTCTCACAAGGGGTAATTGGCTAGGTTTAAAATGGCTCGCAAGGGCAGTTAGCTTAGTACTAAACTATGAACCTATGACCCCTACTATTCTCTCTTTTTACCAACAAACTCCATACCTGTACTCTACATGCTTCACAGATAAAATATGAAGATGACTCCACCCTAATATGCGCAGCTCCTTCCTACAAGTCCTTAATTTTATAACCCAAGATTCTTAATATGCGCAGCTCCTTCCTACAAGTCCTTAATGTTATAACCCACGATTCCTTTCTGTCCATTGAAAAAAAGTTATATCTTACCATAACGTTCCATCTGTGCTCATCTTCTTTCATTCATCACTGATGGGTTCATTTCCGAACCAAGTCGGCCTTTTTACCAAGCTCACACCAATACGACCAACAAACTAGAAAGACCAAAAAACTGCAAAAAGTGCCGACTGCACACAGAAGAGAACACTTGGTAAAACCAGAAACAACTTTATTGCAAGCTGTAAACAAAAGAATCCCAGTGAAGGTAAGCGCTTTCGGCGAGTGCAAATGACCCGCCTTCATCAGACAATTAATTAACAAGGGCAAGTGCATTTTATACTTAATTGTTAAAACAATGCGCCAATTATATAAAGGCACATGAATGGATTAATAACAAAAATTGGTTGTTTGAACCACTTGAAAAATGAAAACAAGCAGCATCAATAGAGAAACCATGACATCCTATACTTAACATTCCTATATTACATGGAATAAAATGATGTTAACCTTCTGTGCACCAAAACTTATATATATATTGAAAAACACAGGAAAAAATCTTGAGAATACGCAGCAGTGTATTAAAAATAGCTCCAAGAAGTAGCTAAAAACAGTGATAATGGAAACCTAAAAAAGTGCTACTGTTTAGCATACCTGTGGTGACACAAACCAAGTCAATGAGACTAGTCAGAGGGAAGAAAGGGGGCGGGGGGGGGAATATAATAAAAGGTAAGGGAACCTCTTCCCTAAATGTCTCCTCAAGTGAATAAACATCAATGAGAGTACCCGTTATGCAAAATTTACCTAATGTGGGACAACCATTTAAGGACACATTTAATTGTGTCTTGTGTCCTTAAATGGTTGTCCCATATTAGGTAAATTTTGCATAACGGGTACTCTCATTGATGTTTATTTACTTGAGGAGACATTTAGGGAAGAGGTTCCCTTACCATTAATTATATCCCCCCCCCTTTCTTCCCTCTGACTAGTCTCATTGACTTGGTTTGTGTCAACACAGGCATGCTAAACAGTAGCACTTTTTTAGGTTTTCATTATTACTGTTTTTAGCTACTTCTTGGAGCTATTTTTAATACACTGCTGCGTATTCTCAAGATTTTTTCCTGTGTTTTTCAATATACATAAGTTTTGGTGCACAGAAGGTTAACATCATTTTATTCCATGTAATATAGGAATGTTAAGTATAGGATGTCATGGTTTTTCTATTGATGCTGCTTGTTTCATTTTCAAGTGGTTCAAACAACCAATTTTTGTTATTAATCCATTCATGTGCCTTATATAATTGGCATTGTTTTAACAATTAAGTATAAATGCACTTGCCCTTGTTAATTAATTGTCTGATGAAGGCGGTCATTTGCACTCAGCTTCACTGATTCTTTTTACAGCTTGCAATAAAGTTGTTTCTGGTTTTACCAAGTGTTCTCTTCTGTGTGCAGTCGGCACTTTTTGCACCAAGCTCACACCAGCCAAAAACCTCTCGAGCTAAGTCTCTACCCAGAATGCCTTTCTCCCTGTTACCTCAGATTGAGTTTGCTAGAGAAAAGGAAGTAAAGCCGAGGCCACTTCTGTGCAACTACCCTAGGGCACCACTTAGACCCAAAGCATCCCCCAGGAGCCTTTGGAGGGGGAAGGAGGGTGGGAAGTGATGAATGAAAGAATATGAACAACATAGAACACAGATGGAATGTTATGATGTTATGGTAAGGCATAACTTCTTTATCTAATGTTGTTAATCGTCTTTCCATTCATCACTGATGGGACAGAATCCCAAGCTACCCTGAAGTCCATGGGCGGTCCTTATGAAAGAACATCCCAGAGTACCGTTGAGCCGAAGGCAGCCCTCCCTCTGGAGACCAGGTCCAATTTGTAATGAATGATAAAGGTATGAGGCTTAGCCCAAGTAGCTGCTGCACAGATGTCATCCATGGAACCCCTGGAATGGAAAGCTACAGATGTTGCCATAGATCTAGTGGAGTGAGCTTTAACTTTCGGCATAGGTTCATTACTGAGGGAATAGATGAAATGTATTTAGTCTCTTAGCCATTTTGATAAAGTAACCTTGGAAACATCCTCTCCCATTCTGGGCCCAGAACAGAAGATGAAAAGCTGTTCAGATTTACAGATAGGTTTGGTCATGTCTAGATAAAATCTCAATTGTCTATGTACGTCTAAAGTGCGAAGGCAGTACTCTCCTCTATTGGCAAAATTTGAAAAGAAGACTGGTAGGTCAATGGTCTGGTTTATGGAGAATTCAGAAACAACTTTGATGAGAAAGGATGAATTCGTCCAGAGTGATACTCTGTCTTTATGAAAAACCAGATAGGGCCTCTTGATACACAATGTCTGCAGCTCCGAGACTCTTCTGACAGACATGATGGCTACCAAGAACAAAGATTTCCAGGACAAAAACTTTAGGTCACACTTCGCAGCAGGTTCAAAAGGTTTCTGAGTCAAAGACTGAAGAACTAGAGTGAGGTTCCATGGGCTGCCTGACAGGAGGCCTGATATGAGAAGTCCCCTTGAGAAAAGCCTTGCAAATGCATAGAGATAAGAGGGGTGTCATCTATACCATTGTAGAAATTGGCACTAGAAGTACTTGTATGGTAAAGGCAGAGGCTCTATTACCAAAAACCTAGCCAAGTATTGAAGCACTGCAGTAACTGGAGCCGAATACAGGTCTAGCATGTTATCCTTGGACCAGATGGAGAATCTTTTCCATTTATCCTGGTATAGTCTTCTGGTTATGGTTTATGAGATGCCAGAATGAAGTCTCGAACAGGCGAGGAGAGATTAGCTTGCCTGGCTACTAGTGGAAGTGGAGAAACCAAGCTGTAAGCTTGAGACTGGACAGATTTGGGTGACTCAACCCTTGGGGGGTGAGTAATAAGATCTGGTAGAAGGCCCAGAATCCACAGCGGGTATACTAGGTGTGGCCGAAGGAAGGGGAACCAAACTTGTCGAGGCCAGAATGGGGCTATGAGGATCATCTTGCATCTCAACCGAAGAGCTTTCTTTAGAAATTGTGGGATCAGAGGGATGGGAGGATAAGTGTAAATAAGTCTCATGGGCCAATCATGGATCAGAGCATCCCTCGATGACTCCCCTTCCGGGGGAAGTAGGGTGAAATAGCTGCTGCACTTGGTGTTTGATGGGTAGGCGAAAATATCGCAGCAGGACTGTCCCCAGTGGCTGAAGATTGCTGACGCCGCCACGGGGTTGAGGGACCACATGTGAGGCATGAGGATGCATCTGCTTAGCTTGTCCGCAATCACGTTGGAGGTCCCAAAGATTTACATTGCTATTAGAAAGTGGTTGGAAGCTATCGCCCACCACTGTCAAATTCTCATGGCTCTTTCATGTAGGGATAGGACTTGGCTCCTCCTTGCTTGTTGATATACCAGACCACAGACATAATGTCTGACTGAAATGCAATTGTCGCAGAAATGAGAGCCAAATGGAAGGCCTGCAATGCTAACAGCACAGCTCTCAGTTCCAGGATATTGATATGCTGGTGGGCCTCTGAAGTGGACCATGTGCCTTGGACAGTCTTTCCCTGGAAATGCCCCCCCCCCACCTGATCAGGGAAGCATCCATGATTACAATGGCTGTGGGCTGAGGAGATTGAAATGTACGACTCCAAAGTTCTACGTTTGTCCTCATCCACCAAAGCAGGTCCTGTTTGCAGGAGTTGGTTATTTGAATCTAGTAACTGATGGGGTTACAGTTTGGGAACCATTGACACAGCAGGAGCCATTGCAGTATCCGCATGTGAAACTTTGCTAGAGGCACTATTGGGACTGACGCTGCCATAGAACCTAGAGCCTGAAGAACTTCTCTTGCAGAAAGTGTTGTTTGTGAGAGTATCACCCGGAATTGAAGCCTCAATCGATGTCTATGAATTGGGAGTGATACCAGACAAGACTGAGTATTGAACACTGCTCCAATGAACTCTATTTGTTGTATAGGGACAAGGTTTGATTTCTCTTAATGTATCATTATTCCCAACAATTTTGACAGAGAGAGTATACTGTAGTGCTGTTACCAGAAAATGCTCAGTGAGGAGCAGTAAGGAGCCAGTCATCCAGATATGGAAACACCCAGAATACTTTTAGTCTCAAGTGAGCTGTTACCACTGCCATGCATTTCGTGAACACATTGGGGGCCGTAGAGAGACCGAACGGCAGGGCACAGATTTAATGATGACTGGCTCCTAGCCGCAAGTGAAGCAGACTCCTAGAGCATTTATCCATCTTGATGTGATAATGCACATCCGGGAGATCTATAGAGCACATCCAATCACCTT